>NW_023662740.1:12500-15765 GCF_015228065.2 Penaeus monodon | reverse complement strand
ATTATTATTATATTATTATATTATTATTATTATTATTATATTATTATATTATCTATTATTATTATATTATTATTATATTATTATTATTTTATATATCATTATTATTATATTATCATTATTAATTATATATTATTATTATTATTATTATATTATTATTATTATTATTATTAAATCATTATTATTGTTGTTGTTGTTGTGTTGCTCCTGCTGCTTTTGTTGTTGTTGTTAGTGTTAATGTTATTAGTAGTATATTGTTATAATCGTTACTATTATTGTTATTATTATTATTATTGTTATTATTATTATTATTATTATTATACTATTATTATTATTATTATTATTATCATTATTATACTACAATTATTATTATTATTATGGTATTATTATTATCATTATTATTATTATTGTTATTATTATTATCATTATAATTTTTGTAATTTTTATTTCATTTTTATTATTATTACTATGATTTTCATTAATATTATTATTATTGTTATTATTATTATTATTATTATTATTATTATTTATTATTATTATTATTATTATTATGTTATTGTTGTTGTGTTGTTGTTGTTGTTGTGTTTTGTTGTTATTAATGTGTTACTGTTTAATTTGTTATTGTTATTAATTATTGTAATTATTATTATTATTATTATTATTATATTATTGTTATTATTATTATTATTATAATTATCATTATTATTATAATTATTATTATTATCATTATCATCATAATTTTTGTAATTTTAATTATTATTATTATTATTATTTCTATTATTATTATTATTATTTTATTATGATTATTGAAATTATTATTGTTGTTGTTGTTGTTGTTGTTGTTGTTGTTGTTGTTGTTGTTGTTGTTGTTGTTGTTGTTGTTGTTGCTGCTGCTGTTGTTGTTGTTGTTGTTGTTAGTGTTAATGCTATTATTAGTATTATTGCTATAATCGTTACTATTATTATTATTGCTATCATCATTTTTATTATCGTTATTGTTGTTATTAGTATCAATATTATTGTTATCATAAACGTTATTTTTATTATCATTATCATTATCATTATCATTATTGTTATTGTAACTTTTCTTCTTCTTTTTATCACTAACATCATCCTTATTATTATCATTATCATTATTATTACTATTATTATTATTATTTTTTGCTATTATTATTATTATTATTATTATTATTATTATTATTATTATTATTATATTATTATTATCATCATCATCATTATATTATTATATTATTAATCTTAAAATAATAAATAGTAATAATAATAATAACAATAATAATAATAATAATAATAATAATAATAATAATAATAATAATAATAATAATAATAAAAATAATAATAATAATAATAATAATAATAATAATAATAATAATAATAACAATAACAATAACAATAATGATAATTATTATTTTTATTATTATTATTATTATTATTATTATCATTACTATTATTATTGGTATTATTATCATTATTATTATCATTATCATTATTATTAATATTATCATTGTCATTCTTCTTCTTATTATTATTATTATTATTATTATTATCATTATCATTATTATTATTATATTATTATTATTATTATTGTTATTGTTGCTGTTGTTTTTAGAATTGCTAACATTACTATTATCGTTATTATGTCATTATTATTATTATGTGTGCTCACTGGTAACTTTCTGAAATGCTCTTAAAAGGAAAATGGAATACATAAAGCTAATATAATTATAAAAACTACTATCGGGAAATTTCTATTCAGGAATTCCGTGTCTTTTAAAGGCTGCGTGGAGGCCATTTAAGACTAAATCAAAAACAAATTAGAATGTAACGTTTGAATTGCAATCAAAATCATAAGAGGATAACAAAATTAATATGGGAGAAATGAAAACTATCAAGGAACAAAAAACATGTAGATTAAGCCAGGACTGGCAAACCTTCTTGTCTTTTTGGCAAATATTGTTTCTTTTACTTAAAAAAAACCAATAGTGAAATATTGTATGGATAAATGACGGTTATTGTGTAGTTTTTGCACCTCAGATTATTCTTATCCAACTGAAGTGTACCAAATACCCAAATATAAAAAATCATGAAACCAGTGACTTTTTTCACTTCCTGCGTAGGCACCAAGCTTCGTTACGGTATTTTGGTATCTCATCAGAGGGTATGCTATACAAAGTTTTTTTTTTTTTTTATAAGGTTGAAGGGGTTTATAGAGATTCACAGATTAGTTATTTCCTGGTTAATGACACTACAACAAATATTAAGAAGGTGGTTAGACGCATATCTTTATTTCTGACCATTTTCCCTCGTTTGTGAACATAAAGATAGGTAGATAAATAATAATAAAATAGAAATAAATGAATGAATAAATAAATAAAACATGAATCAGCACAAGAAATGAATTAATCTGCATAGAAAGACTTCAACTACAGCCAACGAGCAGAAATGTAGTTCAGTGATTTTTCCCGCTTTCGCTGTGAACTTTCCACGAAAAGAAAACAACGTATTTACTATGGATATGGATAATATTAAATAAACCTTTTTATTGGTGTTGGCATTGTAATTATATAATAGAACACTAAACTGTCTTTGAAAAAAAACAAACATAAAAGCGCCTTCTTAAATCACACACACACACACACACACACACACCACACACACACACACACACACACACACACACAAAACACACACACACATATATTTTATATATATATATATATATATATATATAATATATATATATGTTATATATATATATATATTTGTCCTGGGTAAGACAATAAAACTGCACCCTGGGGTTCCCCTTGAACAAGGATAGCACCCTATTAGCTCCCTATACCAGGGTTGCGGCGAAACTGTCGGCAGCAGGGCAGGATATCTGGTGAAAACACCTTGGGGTTCTACTGATTACTGGTTTCACCTGGCGTATTACAGTGTAAACTGTTTTAAAGCGGCAGAGATAGGTCCTCCTAGTTAGTTGGAGACTGCGATTTGAGAAGGAGCCTGGGGGATTCCACTCAACTTTTATTTTCTCCTGACAAACCTCTACACCAATGATTAAATACAGAAATGTTTAATTTAATACCACATCCCCCGGTCGCGTGGGTTATAAAGGGCCGCTTTAGTCAGGGGCAACCAGGCTGACAATGTTAAACATGCTTTCTGGAAGACAAAGAAGATAAAGAAAACATATCCAATTAAGAAACACTTTAAAAATCGGAACGTGGAACGTAAGGAAAATGAAGGAGAT
>NW_023662739.1:0-12500 GCF_015228065.2 Penaeus monodon | reverse complement strand
CATCAGCATCATCGTCTTCATCATCATCATCATCGTCATCATCATTGTCATCATCATCGTCATCGTCATCGCCCACTTTCGTCTCTGTAACTGGATGATGTCATCATGGTAATAATGTTGAAGATGATGTCGATAATACTGATAACAATGATAAGAATAATGATTGTGACAATTCCAACTATAGTGGTAACGATGACAATGATGAATATAATTATGGTGATTATTGGTATTTTCATTGTCACTATCATCACTATTGACACTAACAATCACTTACGTCACTGAAAATGTAAGACGTGAAAATAATGTATATGTAAATAGTGATGATTTACTTACGTGATAACATTTTAGTGAATGTAATTATTTTCGACATAATTTACAGACGCAGAGAAAAGGATGGAAAAAAAACTTTTGCAGTTCTTCCTCGAAAACGGATGCTGCAAACGCCACGCTTCTTGGTGATGGCATCCCACAAGGAGGAGGAACGTGGACAAAGGCAGCAGGTTAGTTCAGCTGTGGATTTCGATGTTTTGTTAATGTGTTTGGATCTTTGTTGATACGCACATGTGTATGAACACACACGCACACATGCACGCACGCACGCACGCACGCACACGCACGCACGCACACGCACACACACACACACACGCACACGCACACGCACACGCACACGCACACGCACACGCACACGCACACACACACACACACGCACACAGACACAGACACACACACAGACACACACACACACACACACAAGCACGCACTCATGCGCGCGTGCGTGTGTGTACGCGAAAATTGTTTCTTTTTACAAATACATTATTAATACTAATAAATACGGTTTGAAATTGATATATAGCAAAACAATCAGTTCCTTGTTGTTGTTACGGCCTTATCTCTAAAAGATTTATGTATTTTTTTCTTTTCAAAAGAAAATATTGTGCTGGATGTAATCGGGCTTTGAATAAATTTATTTATTTATTTTTACAAAGGATAAGAAGAGTTGCTAGATATCACAGTCGATTGTAAGTTAAGTGTAGAAAATGTATTAATGAAGATAGTTATTAAGGCAGTCCAGAAAAAAAATTACTGGATTAAGAGCATCTTCCTCATATATTTTCTTCATGAACGAGTAAGCCAGTGTAGTAGCCTTCGAAAACATTTATTTATGGGCTTGGCGTGTCAAGAGATCGTGTAATATCTTGGGAATAATGCTTACAGTTCACGTCTAATTCTCACTACCCATCTTATTCGATGTGTTATAACGGCTTGATTCCTCGGAGCGTGGCCTACGAAGGGTGAATGAATGTATGTACGTTCTAACGTCAGACTAACTGCGTAAAAAAAAACATGCTTATTATACGTTTTGCTCGTTTAAAATTTCATTTATAACATAAGTATCGATGTGTTCACGTTAGTGCCCTACAATATCATGGTAGTAATGCATTAACGCGAACATATCGAGGTAGGTGTTATAAATGAAGGTTAAGACTAGCAAAACGTTTCATTAAAAGTATTTTCGGGTAAATGGCCAGAGAACACTTTTGGGCGCAGGTGCCTTCGTATGCTGTTATCATGAGGTGTGAGATTGCGGTTTAATGAGGGACTTTAACTTGACTTATGCTCTGATATGTGAACAGAGACATAATTTAAATTGTATAGCTCCATGAGCCCGCTTTATCTGCTTAGAAATCCAGGCTCGTACGAGAGTAGTTCATCTAACGTGGAGCAGCTGCAACGAAACTAAAGTCGTTCTTGTTGGGAAGATGTTGTCAGAGGGAGTTTGCCTGTGAACGCTGATAGGTGACGAAGATTCTACACAGCTGTCAATGGAGCAGTGAATTGCAATGAGTGCATGTCTTAAAGCGTAGGCCAGACAAAGCTGCAGTTAACATCCCCCAAGCTGGGAGTGGAATTAACACTTCGATGAGTCCAAGAGTCTTTTCTGTTGTCCAGATTTTATACCTAGAAAAAAAATTACTACTAACATAAACTAACGAAATAAATAGTCTTGGGTGAAAACAAAAAACATGCAGTTTCAATGTGTGTACATAGTTTAACAAACACAGGAAAAAAATCATACATATATCTATATATTTCTGCATTACGGACTCGTATAACTTTGTGCTGCCAGAAAAAAAATGCCTATCACGCAGCTGTATTGACTCGCATAGCTTAGGATTAATATACTATCAGGTGATTCTACCACTGTATTTATATCACACTAACTTCTTACTAGCACAGGTGGGGCTTGTGGCCATATGCTTTTCCGTGCTATGAATGCATAAGTTATGTAAATATAGTGGCAGAATAAGCTGACAGCACTTGACATTACGTACAGATCATTTTCAAAATGGAACATAAAGTGCTTCTAGTGGCACTAAACTTTGAGTCAAGACAGCTGCGTGATAGGCAACTAGTTTTTTAATTGAAGGGTTAGGAGTGCCACAATGATAATGAGGTAATGCCGTATAGATTTAGTTGTATTAAATAGTGTTGTGTACTAATCATTCCTTTGCGGATAGGTCTCACCCGTAAAAGTGTGATGGGAATGGATTGTGGAAGATAGATTAAGCCATATATGAGGCAGTATGAGTTATATATATATATATATATATATATATATATATATATATATTATATATATATATATATATATATATATATCATCATCATCATCATCATCATCATCATCAGCCTGGGTCAGTCCACTGCAGGACGTAGGCCTCTCCCAATCTTTTCCAACTTTGTCTGTCTTGTGTTTTTTGTTTCCAGTCTCGGCCCCCAAATTTCGTTATTTCGTCGCGCCATCTTGTCATTGGTCTGGCCCCTTGGTCTCTTTATATTATCTATAGCCCAGTCTGTTACATTCTTTGTCCATCTGTTGTCCTCTCCGATGTATATGACCTGCCATTGCCACTTTTTCTTTTTGATGCTCGCAAGTATATCTCTATTTTTGTCTGTTCCCTGATCCACGTCGCCCTCATCCTATCTCTTAGGCTAATTCCCAGCATCAGTCTTTCATCCTCTCTGGGCACTTATTAGTTTCCTCTCCAGTAATTTGGTTGTAGTCCATGTTTCTGATCCATAGGTCATAACTGGTAGGACACATTGGTTAAAGACTTTTCTTTTTAAACATAATGGCAAGGAACCTCTTAGTATGCTACTGTGTCTGCCAAAGGCGCTCCAGCCTAGATTAATGCGTCGCTTAATTTCCTCTTTGCTAGATGTGTTTGTCTGTACGAGTTGTCCTAGGTATATATACTTGTCCACTACCTCTAGCACTTCGCCTTGTACTTGTATCTGTTCGAACTGAACTCTACTGTTGAACATGATCTTAGTCTTTTTCTTGTTCATCCGAAGTCCGATTTCAGACTTTCTCTATTTAGATCATTTATTAGTTGCTGCATTTCATTTGCAGATTCACTGAAGAGAACAATATCATCTGCAAATCTGAGGTTGTTTAGATATTCGTCTCCTATCTTGATACCCTTTCCATTCCACTCTAGCTTTTTGAATATTCCTCAAGACAAGCTGTAAACAGTTTTGGTGAGATGGTATCGCCCTGTCTAACACCTTTTTTAATTGGTATTTTGTCGGTTTCGGAGTGGAGCTTGATGGTTGCTGTCCCATCTTTGTATATATCTTCCAGTATTTTACAATATACCTCCTCTACTCCCTGTTTTCGGATAGCTTCTAGTACTGCTGGGTCTCTACAGAGTCGAATGCCTTTTCGTAATCGATGAATGCCATACACAGTGGTTTCCTATATTCGTTTATTTTTCCTTTATTTGGGTGAGCGTGTGGATGTGGTCTGTTGTTGAGAATCCACTGCGAAAGCCTGCTTGTTCTCTAGGCTGGTTAGAATCCAGACGGTCAGAGATGCGAGTTGTGATGATTTTTGTGAATAATTTGTAAGTAGCTGAAAGGAGGCTTATTGGTCGGTAGTTTTTTAGATCCTTTCTGTCCCCTTTTTTATGTATCAAAACAATTGTTGCATTTTTCCAGGCTTTCGGAGTTTTCCCGTTGATAAGGCATTTGTGTAAAAAATTGGCTAGTTTCACTGTTGCAATATCTCCTGCATCTATTATAAGGTCTATACTAATTCCATCTTCCCCCGGTGTTTTCCCCCTCTTCATGCCTTTAAGCGCTCTTTTTATTTCTTCTGTTGTGATGTTAGGTACGTCTCTAGTTACCGCATTCGCTTGTATCCATGGCTGTTCATTTGAGTTGTATAGATCCCTGTAGAAGTCCTCCACTATTCTTATGATTTCATTCTTATTGTATGTTACTTCTCCATCTGGTTTTTATTGCATACAATTGATTTTTCCGAATACCGAGTCTCCTTTTAACTGTTTTCATGCTAGTACCTGATATCACGGTTTCATTTATTATTTGAGTATTGAATTCCGTACATCTTCCCTTTTCTTTTTATTGATAGTCTTTGTTAGTTCGGCTAATTCTATCTTGTCCCTGATTGACGATATTTTCATGACCCTACGTTTTGCATAAGCTCTTTAGTTTCTACCGAGAACTTGCTGGAGATTTGCTTGACGATTTTACCGCCTACTTCTAGTGCAGATTCCTTATTATGTCATTGAACTGATTGTTGATTTGGTCAATGTTGAGATCTTCGTCGCTGAGAAGTGAATATCTTTTTTGGATGTTAAGGTTAAATTCTGTCGCTCTGGTTTTCAAGTTAGCTAAATCTGGCTGTGGTTTTCGTATGAGTTTACTCCTTTCCCTCCTGAGGTGTAGTTTAATTTGGTCTCTGACCATTCTATGGTCGCTGCAAACATTTACTTTCTTAATAACTTCCACATTTTTTACTATATCGCGTCTATTTGAATATTTGAAGTCAATTTCGTTTTGATGTCAGATGGCGACTTCCAAGTCCACTTCCGCTCTAGTCTTTTTTCGAAGAATGTATTCATGATTTTGAGTGATCGAGCCTTCGCAAAATCGACTAGCATTTGTCCCCCTCATTCCTAGTACGTATTCCGTGATTCCCTATTGCGGTTTCTCCTTCTGTCTTTTTTCCTATTTTTGCATTAAAATCTCCTATTATCATTGTGAAATGGGGTTTTACTCTCTCGCTGGCTAAATGAACATTTTCATAGAAGCTCTCTATTTCTTCATCACTGTGGCTGCAGGTTGGAGCATAGACTTGAACAATATTTAAGTTGTACCTATTGTTTAGTTTTATTGTTACTGAAGCCACTCTTTCGCTTATACTATAGAATTCCACTATATTCTTTTCTAAACGTTTGTGCACTAAGAAGCCCACCCCTAATTCCTGCTTGCTACCCTGGGGTTTACCTCTCCAATAGAGCACATGTCCATCATTTAGTATCTTCTGTTCTTCGCCTAGTCTTCTAACCTCACAGAGTCCTACAATATCCCATTTGATGAAAAAAGTTCCTCAAGTAATGCTAGTAAGTCGGATTCAGTTCTCATTGTCCTATATTATATGTGCAAAGGTTCATCAACGTGGGGCGGCCTGTTGTTGTCCGGGAATTCTTAGCACCCTCTGCTCTGGAACAGTCCTGATCGCCGCCGTAACCAGGGGCTCCTTCGCCTCCTGGGAAGAGGGCCGTTGCTCTGTTTGTGTAGTCATGGTTTTGATTGAGAGGTATACAGCCGAGTTACCTCCCACCTACTGGCTTAGGTGTATCTTGGTGGAAAGGGGGAGTAGTTTAGCCGGGATGCCACTGATAAGCCCCTCCAGCAGGGTTGGCTCTGTCTAGTGTGTACTTATCTGTCGCCACGCACGGCCTGCTCACTACACCAGGGTATACTCCCGTGAGCATGGGCTTAACTATCAGAAGTGTGTATATGTGATTGTATTTTTATACACTGATTTTTTTATATGCATGTACGCCCAGTGCAGACACAGTTGTTCATCTACAAATGCCACGCATATGTTCATTTTCTTGCACATGCTCACGCACGCAATACATCGTTACATATGCTCCCTTGTATGTGATATGCATACACACTCTTACATTATACGAAACTACATACGAGCACTAGTGTACCCATGTATAGACGTGTGCGCACATCACATGCGCATACACACGTGCATACTCATCCCCATGTATGTGAGCACACACCTGCGCATCCATCCTGTGCATCTGCTTATGACTGTATATACACACACAAAAATAGCAATACGTATGCTGACGCACACGCGTATGCGCACATACGTTTGCATATACTCATGCATACACATATACATGTACGCATACAATATACATATACACGTATTTTATACATACATACACACACATTCACTTCTACACATATATACGCATGTATACCTTCTCACTTACCCTATCTATTACATATATATACACATACACATATACATATTCATATATACACACATACATATACATACACATACACATATACACATATGCATGCACTACACACACTCGCACACATACACACATACATATACATACACACGCATATGAATATATACCACAAATATACGTATATGCACACACCACGCATACATCTGCATTTTCGTGCCCCACACACACGCATACATCTGCGCATCGCACACACACACTCCATTATAATGAGCCCATTCATTATAATGTGCATAAATTGTAGGCTTAAAGTACGGAGGTGGGTGATGTGGGAGGGGAGGATTTAGGATGATAGAATGGGTAAGGATGGGGTTTGGGGTTAGAGGGAGTTAGAAGGTGGTTTTGTATCTGGCTGTTTTTCGGAGAGGTGTCGCATTCCTTAGCGGTTGCTAAGCCTACCGCCCGGTGCCCTCGGCCCCCGCCTCGGGTCGCGGGGTCAGCGTCTGGCACTAGCCTGAGGTGCCATCGCTTGAATTACGCTTTGTGAGTGCCTAGTTTATCTGGCGGATCTTCTGTCGGGTGCTGATTATATTTGTCGCTTATGGTAACCATATTTAAACCTACCTGTTTTTTTTTGTGATGTACTGTACTTACATACTGGCGGTTTGGCTGTTTCTTAGCGAATCTACCTGAGGGGAGACTGTGGTACGTGCGATTTGGCTGTTACTCGGCGACCGGTGAAGCTTGTTATTTTCTAATGGTTTCGTAATTTTTTTTTTCGTAATTTTTTTTCGTAATTTGGGATTTTGTTCTGTTGGGGGAGTGTTTTTTTTTCTTCATTAATTCTATCTATCGTGGCACTCTCGATGAGCAGTAGGATATGACCTTATTTAGCACGGTAATGAAGTCTACCTTTCCTAGTTGGCACTTTCTGGCATCTCTATTAGTTTAAAACGACCACGTATGCATGGTCCAATATTGAATTTTTATAAGCTTGTGAGACATATGGATGCATTATTATTTCTATTTTGGCTGGATTATAAGCTCTATATATTCACGAAATTTCTCTCTTATGTAGCACTATCACAGATCACTTTTCACTCGTAATTTTTAGCACTTATTATCACTGATCTAACCACGACACCTCTCTTACTCATTGCCAATATTATATATATATATATATATATATATATATATATATATATATATATATATATGAGAAAAAAAACATAGCCTGGTCTTGTCTTGTTTTCATCTTAACAATTTTAGCCGAGGAGAATTTTAGTAATTATAGTACAATTGTTTGGAGTATTTTCAGAGGAAATGTGTGCCCTAAACACTTTGTTGGGTCCATTGAAACTGATGTTTTTAATGGTTAAATGCTTCTGTGGTATGTGTGGAAGATGTTATATATTACTGAAAACTACTTGAATTTACTTTGAGGCTAAGCAAGTTACATTTATCTGTGATGAGGTCGAATATGTTGTTCTAGCTGCTACTGATTTTAGGCCATCAGTATAGGAGCACAGGATAGTATTGTTCGTAAAGCATAATTGAATTGGCAGTTCCGTAAGCTGGTTAAACCAAGTGGGGTTCAGAATGCCCCCTTGTGGTATGCCTTTTTCGTTCTTCTGAAGGTGCCTCTGTAAGCGATCGAAGCAGTGGCATTTGAATCGGAGAGTTTAAAACTTTTCTCAAATTTGCGAAAGTCTAATATTGATTTGGAAATATCTAATGAAGATCTAAGGGATAACAATATTTCTGTAGATGATAATATTGGATAATAACAGTGACATAACATGCGTTATGCCATCCTCTCCTGGAGGTGTTGGCATTGTATTTTAAGAGACTCTCAATTCAATATAATGTATCATCTGTCTTAATAACTGCTTCTTCAATAATAGTTTTAGAGGTAGGTTTGCGGAGAGGGAGTCTATAGTCTTCTGAAATAAATTACTGGAGGAGGATCTTTTGGAGAATCGCAAGGGATTTGTTTGCTTCTTCCAGTGGGTTAGGGCGAGCAGGCGTTTTTAGGGGATTGGCGTGATCCATGGCAGGATGAAGGTGAGACCAGATGCTCTAATAGTAGCACGCCATTCTCACCCTTAGGCTCTTCTGGTCGTTCATAGTTCGGATTTGAACGAGTTTGAGTTTCCTTGAAGAGTAGAATATTCTGTGTCGGATTTTTTTTTTCAAATTTCTTTTTCTTTACTTACGTTTATTCAGCAACCCTGTCATTAAAATATCGGTGATCTCGAGTGGTAGGGTTTTTGTTTATGTATGGCCAGATTTGCAACACGAATAATTATTTTCCGTCGATCATCCTCTTAATGATCGAGATATATATTTGAGAATGTACTAACTTGCCTAGTTTATGAAGTGTTCTGGAAAAGTGGCCAGTATGCCGTATCTGTGTTCCGTCTTGGTTTTGACAGGGGAATATTAATCACAAGGTTGAAATGATGCGGCGCTGACAAGAGCTGTGTGAAATGCTCCACTTTGAATGTTTGTGCTTTAAGTAGTGTTAGGGGCACGTATTTCCAGGCGAGGTAGAGATATGGGATGGCCATCCTCTTGGGCAAAGATTCTGTATGGGCAAGTGTCTGTGAGTCAGGGTGTTTAGCTTAAACATGATTATTATTACGGATGTGAGAGAGAGAGAGAGAAGTAATTACTAATAGCCTTGTATGTTTTGAAAGTTTCTATGGATATAGGCAGAAGCATATAATTTGCTACAATGGTAATTTATAATAAGTTCACAGAAATAGTAACTACTTATTGATCGTATCCATAGTTACGTCACTCAGCTGTCAGCTTTAGCATTGTAATATGGTCATTAAGGCATGAGCACACGTTTGTTATCGCTAATAATAACAGCTGTCAATGCTATTATCCAGTATTATCTGAATCATTATTGCTCAGTTTTTCACCATTAATTTTAATGATCTCCGTTGTTTATACTCATCTTTAACTTTTTTTCTATAAAGTTCCAGATTGCCTTTTCCTACGTTCTTACCGATTCCTCTTTTCAACTTTTTTTTTTCTTAGATATGCTTATCAATCGTCGCTTTAAGTTTCTCGTAATGTGTTCGGTGTTTGTAAAGGAATTATGATCATTCTTTGTTTTCAGTGTAATGTAATGCGATTATTGATCAGTAATCGCAGTAGTCTCGTGATTATTTTTTTCCCTTGCACCTCGATATTTTCTCCGTGCATGGGTGTTTTTGCCTTTTTTAAAAATTTAAATCATGCCTGTTATTATCGTTCACTTCCGTATTTAATACATTTTATCGGTGATTCCTATTCTGTTACACAATTTCGTAGAACACAATTCATGAGAGCGGTTTCAAGTGTTGCCGTTTTCATGTATGTTTTCTGTGGGCCATTCGTTTACACGCATTGGTGATTTTATATTTAAACAGCACTTATAAAGGTCCATGTGCTTATTTTGCTTTATGTAATATTAATACATATTCATTTATCTCTGTAATATGTCGTCAACATAACGAACCTTGCTATATAGACGACCCGTGGTTTTTCTCCATTATTATTATTTTTTAACCAAAAGGCTTCATGATTAGAACGACCTATAGTGCGCTCGACATTTTACTGCTCCGAAACACTTGTTCGAACAGATGTTTCTTGTACCGTGCCGTTCTTATCTCCTCTCTTATCTGCAAACTTGAATACATACACATTTTTATACCTTTATTTTCACTCAACCTATTTTTATCCTCTAGTCGAGACTCGGTCTCCGCTCTGTATAAATGTGCGCCAGGCGACAGTGCCAATACTTGGGTCTGAAGGAGGAGGCCGCGGCTGGAGGTGTCACGTCGAGGGGGATGTTCGGAACGTGAGAGAAGTGAGTGGACTGTTCATGTCTTGCTGTGTGTCTTTCCCCTCGTCTGTCTTGATTTGCTCCTCGAGTTGTTTATGTTTTTATTTTATTTGTTTGTTTTATTTGCTTATTTGTTGTTTAATGGTCTGTTTATTATTATTATTATTATTATTATTATTATTAAGAAAATATATTTTGTTTTTGCTGCTGTTATTATTATTATTATTATTATTATTATTATTATTATTATTATTATTATTATTATTATTGTGTGTGTGTGTGTGTGTGTGTGTGTGTGTGTGTGTGTGTGTGTGTGTGTGTGTGTGTGTGTGTGTGTGCGAGTTGTTATTATTATGATTGTTATTATTATTTATTTAATATTATTATTATTATTATTATTTATTTATTATTATTATTATTATTATTATTATTATTATATTATTATTATTATTATTATCATTATTATTATATGTGTTCGTGTGTTTTTGTGTGTGTTTGTGTTCGTGTGTGTGTGTGTGTGTGTGTGTGTGTGTTAATTTAATAATAATTTAGACAGACAGAGAGTGAGAGAAAGTTATGTTTAAGCTATAAGTTCGTTTTAAGTTTTAACATTAAACAGTTGATCTGCAGAAATAAATTTACACGTATATATGTATGAATTCATGTGTATATCTATATATTTATCTATATGGAAATCTTAACACAAGCCCTGTCTGGTTGAGTAAAACAATAACTTTTTTTTTCGCTGAACACACTTTTCATGAACCTTATCGCCACATGGCAACACTTGATCTTTTTTTTTTTTTTTTTTTTACGTCACAGGGAGAGCTTAAACAAAGGGCGTTTTCTGTTCGCGTCATAAAAGGTAATTCCGGATTAAAGGTAACCCAAATCCACAGTACTTGCACAGAAGGTACCAGACACATTGCCAGGCGCACGAGTCAATGCGATTATCAGTAAATCTGCAGTTTTACATGAAAAAAGCGGGTGTCTGTGTAATGGTAATTAGCGTTCACCCTCTATAAGTTTAATATTATACGCTAATGTCGATAAGGAAACGTTTGCTACAGAGAGAGGGAGAGAGAGAGAGAGAGAGAGAGAGAGAGGAGGGGAGGAGGAGAGAGAGAGAGAGAAGAGAGAGTAAGAGAGGAGAGAGAGGAGGAGAGAAGAAAAACACCCCACACACCCACACACACACACACACACACACCACACACACACACCACACACACACCACCAACACCCCACACACACACAAAACACACACACCCCAAACACACACACCCCACACACACACACCCACACACAACACACCACACACCACACACACGCACGTACAGTCATACACACGCCACACACACACGCAAGTAAAAGGTCATTCCGATATTTTCTGTCAGTACAAATAAAATTGTATAAATGGCTTCAAATAGCATATAAAATTATAGAACAACCGAACAAGGTTCAGTCAAAAACGAGATTCTCCTAATATCAATTTATATTCGTGTGGTTTTTCAGGGTGGTTTTCTATCAGGATCATATAACAGATGTCCGTGCGGTTTGACGTTAGTTTAAAGAATCAGGAAGTCTGCACTCTGAATCTGAAACCAAATCGTGTTTTTATTAAGAGCTTTCTCTTTTTTTCGATTAATATATTGCATAAGTTGCGAATGTTTTTCTAACCTGGGATATAACGTTTGCCTTTTCTGTGTCTGTAAACTCTGTGTTTCTCTGTGGGATTTTCTTTCGTTTTCCTTTTCAATGTTGGGGAGTTAATCTACAGGTAAATATCCAGCAACTTATGAAAATATATATTAATTAATTTTTCCATACATCTTTGACGTGCACATGTCAGAATTTGTTTTGTTATTGCTTTTTATAAATATTACTGGCAACTGAACTCCATCTTTTCTATGGAGTTGATGACGTTGTCAGACGTTCAATTACATGATTGGGTGGGATTAATTAGCTCGTTCGCTCATGTGGTGGATTAAGATTTGAGCTCAAAAGTAAAGGTCTGGTCCGGAGGTGAATTAAATTCAACCTGGACGCTGCCCTTTCAATGCGCAGTAGAGATCTGACTTAAACTTTGATATGGATTAACTTTTATGGCGCGTACGGAAGACGTCAAAAACGTTCGATTGCGATGGGTCTCAAACTTTAGCTTTAATCATCTTTGGAAATTTGGTTTTGAGTCGGTTGGTCATAAATGATTAATAGTTCATGAGTAGTTAAAAATTTTATATAGACAATATTTTATATAATATATTTTAAATAAATATATTTTATATTAAAATGTGTGGTGGTAGTGTGTGTTGTATATGTTTTAAAAATATATATTTATATATATTATA
>NW_023662738.1:0-54512 GCF_015228065.2 Penaeus monodon | reverse complement strand
TTTTTTTTTTTTTTTTTTTTTTTTTTGGGGGGTTTTAAAAAAAAAAAAAAGTTTTTTTTTTTTTTGAAAAAAAGAAAAATATAGTTTAAAAAAAATTTAAAAATTTAAAATTTTTTAAAAATATTAAAAAAAAAAATTTTTTTTTTTTTAATTTTTTTTAATTTTTTTTTTTTTTTTAAAAAAAAAAAAAATTTAAAATAATAATTTAAAAAAAAATTGAATATAAAAAAAAAAAAAAAAAAAAAAAAAAAAAAAAAAAAAAAAAAAAAAAAAAAAAAAAAAAAAAAAAAAAAAAAAAAAAAAAAAAAAAAAAAAAAAAAAAAAAAAAAAAAAAAAAAAAAAAAAAAAAAAAAAAAAAAAAAAAAAAAAAAAAAAAAAAAAAAAAAAAAAAAAAAAAAAAAAAAAAAAAAAAAAAAAAAAAAAAAAAAAAAAAAAAAAAAAAAAAAAAAAAAAAAAAAAAAAAAAAAAAAAAAAAAAAAAAAAAAAAAAAAAAAAAAAAAAAAAAAAAAAAAAAAAAAAAAAAAAAAAAAAAAAAAAAAAAAAAAAAAAAAAAAAAAAAAAAAAAAAAAAAAAAAAAAAAAAAAAAAAAAATTTTTTTTTTTTTTTTTTTTTTTTTTTTTTTTTTTTTTTTTTTTTTTTTTTTTTTTTTTTTTTTTTTTTTTTTTTTTTTTTTTTTTTTTTTTTTTTTTTTTTTTTTTTTTTTTTTTTTTTTTTTTTTTTTTTTTTTTTTTTTTTTTTTTTTTTTTTTTTTTTTTTTTTTTTTTTTTTTTTTTTTTTTTTTTTTTTTTTTTTTTTTTTTTTTTTTTTTTTTTTTTTTTTTTTTTTTTTTTTTTTTTTTTTTTTTTTTTTTTTTTTTTTTTTTTTTTTTTTTTTATAATATTTAAATTAAATTTAATTTATTTTTTAATTTTTATTATAATTTTTAAAATTTTAGAATATATATAAAATATAAAATAAAAATTTAATATATTTAATTTTTTATATGATATATGATATAATTTATAGGAAAATAAGATAAATTCAAATGAAAATAATAGATAATAAGAATAAAATTAATTCATAATATAAAAAATAAAGAAAAAAATTTAGAGTCAAAAAGCGGCAAATTAGCGAAATATATCTTGAGAAAATATAAAATGAGTTTTTTTCCAATTTTTTGATAATTTAAAATTTTGGGGTAAATAATGTAATAATTACAAATGTATATATGAAATAATGATTAAATGATAAAGAATTTGATAAAATTTAAATTATTAATATTTTTATATTAAAATATTATATATATATTATTAATATTTTTTTATATTATTATATTTTTATATTATATTATTTAATTATTAGTATCTTTAATTATTACATAATTGATATATAATTAATAATAATAATAAAATAATAATAAATATAATAATATAATAATATGTTTTTAATATTTTATTATTATTATTATTGTATATTTATATTATTATTTTTCTACGGGAGTATAATTGCAAAATAATATCATACAGTAATAATTACAGTAAACGATATAATTAAAAAAAATGATTTTAAAAAATTTAATAATCGTTATATTGTTATATTTTGTTATTGCTATATTATTGTTGTTGTTTATTAGTATAGTTGCAGAAATAAGATATAACTGCAATAATTGAATAATAAGGATAAAATTTAAAAATTTATAATAAAAAATTGCAATATGTATAATGATGATAATATGATGAAACGATAATAATGATGATAATTATAATAATGTGTAATCATGATAATATGATGAAAAACCAGGAATTGTGTCCATATATAATAAAAAAGGTAAAAAAAAAAATCCAGAAGTCAACAGAGCGGCAAAATCTAGCAAATATAGTCTTTTGAAGTATACTAAAAAAATTTTTTTTTTTTTTCATGATGATTTTGGAATTTAATTAGGTAATAATAAATAATTCCCCAGAATGATAATCTGACAAATGAAATAAAGTGAATAAGAAATTTTAAATTATTTATTATTATTATTATTATTAATTATTATTATTATTTTTATTTTAAATTAAAAATTTTATTTTAACTTAATTTTATTATTTAATTATTATATATTTAAAAATTATATAATTTATTATACAAAAATTAAAATTATAAGTAAAATTAATTAATAATAATCGATAATAATTAGTTTTTAAAATTTTATTATTGTATAATATTTTAATATTATTTTATGTAGTATAATTGATTTATGTTTAAAAAGTAAAAATTTTTGTAGAGTATTAATAAAATAATTAAAATAATTATTATAACTCGTTATTATTGTATTTTAATGTTATTGCAATTTTTATTGTTGTTTTTTGGTATATTGGAAATATAGTTATAAGCAATAATTGATAATAAGATATAATGAAAAAATGGATGATAATATTGCAATAATATGAAATAATATAATAATGATGATAGTAATATGATATAATCATGATAAAATGATGATAACGATAATAATGATGATAATAATACATAATGTGTTATATAAAAAGGAAAAGAATATCCATATGAATAATCGGAAAAATTTAGAAATAAGTCCTTTGAAGTATACTCAAAATACGTTTTTTATCATAAAAGATTTTGCATTATTGGTAATATGAAATATTAAGTATTGATATTAATATAAATATATATAATTATATAAAGAATTGAAATTATTATTATTATTAATATAATTATATAATTATTATTATTATATTATTATATATAATTATAATTATTTTATTATTATTTTAATTATTATTACTTTAATTATTAGTATCATTAAAAAATATATATAAGTGTAATTTACAATATAATAATAATAAGTATAATAATAATAATATATTTTATTTTTTTATTAATTATATTGTCATGATTATCATATATATTATTATGGTATATAATTGCAAAATAATATCATAACATAATAATAATAAGAACGATATTAATTAAAATAATGATATAAATAATTTTATAACATCGTTATTATTGTTACTATTTTGTATTGCTATATTATTGTTTTATTTATAGTTGGGAAAATATAAATAAAATGAAAAATTGCATAAATGATATAATGCAATAATGAATAAAATTGCAATATGATGTATGATAATTATGTGAATACGATAATAATTTGAATCATAATAATGATATATATGAAAATTTGGGATAAAAAGGAAATGAGAAAATTTAATAAAAAAGTAAAAGAAAAATCAGATGAAAAAGCTGAAAATACGAAATATTTTTTTGATATAGCATATAAGTTATTTACATTATATGATATTTATTATTAAATAAATGATAAATAATAAGAATTGATATAATCTAATATATTAAATTAGAATATAATTTATAATTATATTATTATTATTATTATTATATATTATTATTATATTATATATTTTATTATATTATTATTATCATATTTATTATTATTATTTCTAAATATAATTTAAATAATGATATAACATAAAAATTTAAAGTAAAAAGTATTATTAAAATAATGATATAAATAATTATTATAAATTATTAATCGATATATTTAATTATATTATTGTAATTTATATATATTTAGAAAATATATAACTGCAAAATTAATCATAAGATAAATTGAATAATGATGATAAAATTAAATATATATATATAAATGATTTATATATGATTATAATTAATAAGGATGATAATCTGATAAAATAAAGATATAAATTGCAATATAAAAATAGTTAAATAAAAAAAAGAAGTAAAGCAAAATTATGAAATAATTAATATATATAAAAGATTTTATCATTTATATTTTTAATATTAATATGATATAATTACGAATTTATTAATATAAATATTAATATATATAAAGATTATAACATTATTATAATTATTATAATTTAAATTTAATAATATTAATATTATTATATTATTATTATTATAATTATTATTTATAATTTTAATATTATATTATTCTAAATAAATTAAGGAATTTAAATATAACATAATAATTAATAATAAATATTAATAAAAATAATATTATAATTATTATTATAATCTTATTATTTTTTATTATTAATTAAAAAATGCATAATATTTATTTTATGATATTTAGTAAATTGCAGAAAATAATTATTATAACTGCAATATTGTTATAATAATTTTAAATTGCTATAATATGTTTTATTAATAAGTTCGGAAAAATATAATGAATATATAAGCAATAAAAAGGTAAATATTATGAAATAAATAAAATAGATAATATTAATAATGATATAATAAGGAATTGTGTCAATATAATAAAAAGGTAAATAAAATAATGCCAGAAGGATAAAAGAGAAATAACAGGAATGTAGTCTATATGAAATAATCAAAAAATTTCCATAATTGAAAAATTTGGAAATTAGGGAATAATGATAATAATAGATATTAATATGATATATAATGATATAAAAATTTTGATAAATTAATTATATAATTACTATTATTTATTAATATTAAATTATATAAATAGAATAAATAATTGTATTATTATTTATTATTTAATATCTTATTATTATTTATTATTAAATAATATATTATATGTAATTATAATATTAAAAATAATAATTAAAAATAATAATTAATCGTTAAAATTATTAATAATTAATTTATGATTATATTATTATTATTTATGTAGTATAATTACTAAATAATATTTTATAAATTAATAATTCATATAACATTTAAATTTAAATATAATGATAGTAAAAATTATTATAATGTATTATAGTAATAATTATTGTAATAACTATATTATTATTATTATTGTATATTTTAGTAAATTAGTTATGTATATTATTTAATAATTGGTATTGAATAATTGTGTATAATTATATATGCAGAAATTAGATAATGATATATAATATATAAATTAATAATATGATAATATATTAATAATGTGATATGATAATAATATGATAATAACAGGAATTGTCCATTTTAAAAAAAAGTAAAAGAAAATAAAATCCATGAAGTCAAAAGGAAGGATCAAATAGAAAATAGTAAAAGTAATACCCAAAATGATTCGTTCAATTCATTGATGAATTGATTATTGGTAAAAAGAAATAATGTTACTACATTGATAATCAATGAAAATTATAGATAAAGTGAGAATAAAGAATTGAATATATGAAAATTATTATATTAATAAAGATATTTTATTATTTTATTTTATTATTATTATTATTATTATTTATTTTATTATTATAATTATTATTATATTTATAAAATTATAATAATTACAAATATTATTAATATATAAAATTTGAAAAATATAATCGTTATAATATTTATAATATTATTATTTATATATCATTATTATATTTCATTGGAGTATATTAAATATTATTATGATATTACATATTATTATTACTAAGATATAATTAAAAATAATATATAAAAATAATAATTAAATATATATATTAATTAATAATGTATTCATATTGTTATTATTTTTATATTGTTAAATATAGTTATTATATTCTAATGTTGCAATTATAAGATAATAAAATATAGATATAATGAATTAATAATAAGATAAATAATATGAAATAATGATGAAAAATGATCAATATGATAATAGTATGATAATGATAATAGATAAGATAATAAAAAATTGTGATAATAATATAATAATAAAATGATAAAAAAAAATTGCCAATAATCGAAAAAGCGAAAATAGAAAATATCTAAGAGAATATCCAAAAGATTTTTTTATTATTATATATGGCATTTTATAATAATATAATAATTACAGGAATTATTAGTATAATTAATAATAAATGTAAATAAGCAAAATTGATAAAGAATTATATATTATTTTATATATTATTATTATTATTTTTATTATATATTATTATATATTATATTATTATATTATTAATTATTTTAATTATTATATTTAATTAAAATATATATAAGTGTAATTAAAAAATAATCTAATGTAATATAAAATAATATATAATAATTATAATTTATTAATATATTATTCGTTATATATTTTTTTATTATTATTCTTATCGTAGTATAATTGCAAAAATAATATAAAAGTAAAATTCAAGAATAATGATCATAATAATAATAATTAAAAGAAATATTAATTAAAATTTATAATATTATTAAATGTTATTGTTATATTTATTTATTGTTTATTAGTATAGTTGAGAAATAAGATTATAATGCAATAATTGAATAATAATAATTAATAGATATAATTGAATAATGAATATAATTAATGAATTGATAATGATGATAATAATGATGATAAATAATAATGATGATAATCATGATAATAATGAATATATGATAATAATGATATATAATAGGAATTGTGTCCATATATAAAAAAAGGTAAAAGAAAAAAAATCCCAGAAGTCGAAAAAGGGCAAAATAGCAAAATAGTCTTTTTAAGATTACTCCAAAACGTTTTTTCCATTCTTGATGATTTGGCAATTATTGGGGAATAATGATAATAATAAGAATTATTAAATGAAATATGAAATAGATAAAGTGAAATAAAAATTTTTTATATATTATTTTATTATTTTATATATATTATTATATTATTATTATTATATTATTATTATATTATATTAATTATATTCGTTTAATTATTATTATTTAATAAAAAAATATTATAAATAAAATAATAATTAATATAATAATAATAATTTAAAATATTTATAATTATTATTTATATTATATTATATTATCTTATTATAATTTAAATAATGATCATAATTGCAAAAATAAATATCATTAAATAATAATTATAAAAATTATTATAATAATTAAAAAATTATTAATTATGTATGTATTTTGTTATTATTTTTTAATTTATATTAGATATAATTGCAATAATATAATTATAATGCAATAATTGCATAATAAGGATAAAAATTTAATAATGATAATGATATAATTGCAATAATGATGTAATATGATAAAATGATAATAATCATGATGATAATATGATAATAAGATTGTATTTATAAAAATGATAAAAAAAATTCAGTCGAAAAAAAAATAAAGAAATAAATAAAAGGGAAAAAGGCAAAATCAGCGAAATTTTTTGAGAGTATACAAAAGACGTTTTCATATTCGATATTGGCAATTATAATAATATGATATATAATAAATAAAATTTGTTCATATATGATAATATATTATTAGTAATAAAATTATTATATATTATTATTATATTATTATTTATTATTATTATTATAATATTATTATTATATATTAAAATATTATAATTATTTAACAATTATATTTAATTATTATATTATAAAAAAATTTATAAGTGAAATTATAAAAATAATAATGTAATAATTATAATAATAATATAACGTATAATATTTAAATAATGTATTAATTATAATTCTATGATATATTATTATTATTCTATAGTAGTTAATTAAAAATAATTATCATAAATAATAATTGTAATAACATATTAATAAATAATGATTAAATTTATTATAACATCGTTATTATTGTTAATTTAATTTTTGCTATTATATGTTGTTATATTGTATAGATAGATTATAACTGCAAATAATTGAATAATGATATAATAATTAATAATGATGATAATATGATAAAAATGATGGTAAATGAATAATGATGATAATAAAGAACGTAATAATATGTGATAATCATGAAAATAATGATAATTCATGTAATAATGATAAATAACAGGAATTTAATATATAAAAAAAAGAAAGAAAAAAATCCAATGAATAAAATAGAAATTAAAAATAATATCTAATGATTACTCCAAATATTTATCAGTAATAATGATTTTGAAATTTTATTAGGTAATAATATAAAAATTAAATTGTATTAATCATTACAATAATTATTATTATTATAATTAATTATTTTTTTTATTACTTTATTATTTATTTATTATTATTATTATTGCTATAATATATCTATTATTTATTATTATTATATATATAATTATTAATTAATAATTATAATAATAATCGAAAATAATATATATAATTATAATATATAATAATAATTATATATAATAATAATATATTGTTATAATATGTTTTTAATATTATTATTGTTCATGAATATCATATTAATTATTACGTAATAATTAAAAAATGATAAAAAGTTAATATTAAGTTATTGATTTTAAATTAATATGTAGATAATATATTATACATTATATTGTTATATTATTGATTAGCTATAATTTTCATAATAGAAAAGTTTGCAAAATATAATAATGAAAAATTGAATAAAAGGATAATGATGATAATATGATAATAATAATGAATAATGATAATAATGATGATAATAATGATGATATAAAAAAAAGGAAATAAATAAATCGATGATAATAGAAATAAGAAAAACTTGGCATATATATAAAAAAAAGTTTGAAAAAAAATCAGAATAAAAGGAAATTTGCGAAATGATAGTATTTGAGAATACTCAAAATGAGTTTTATATGAGAATGGAATTTAGGGTAAATAATGATAAATTTATCAGAATTGTATTATTATTATAATTAATTATTATTAATGAGAATATAAATTTTATTAACTTTATATTATTTTATTATTATTATTTATTATTAGTAATATTATTATAATGTATTAAATATTAAAATTAACTTATAATATATAATAATTATAATATTTATAATTTATTATTGTAATGATTATCATATTATTATTTTAACTAGTATAATTAAATAATAATCATAACGTAATAATTTCAGTAATAATATTATTAATATAATGTATAAATTTATTATAACATCATAAATTGTTATTATTGTTATCTATTTTATATTATTTTAAAAAGTAAAAGTTCAGAAATAGATTAAAAAATTTATTCAATTAAATAATAATTGCAATAATTATGATATAATTAATATGATTGTAAGATATTGAATATAGATTATAATGAATAATCGAATAATGAATATAATCATAATAATAATGATAATTGCAATAATGATGATAATGATATAATAATGAAAAGAGATAAGAAAAGTGAAAATGCAAATAAAATGATAGTCATTAGAAAATGCATATAAAAGTAATTTGTGTCCTATTAATTAGAATTAAAAGAAAAAATAAATTCCAGAATTGTAAACATGCAAAATATCTAAAGTATACTAAAGAATTTTGATAATTTTATTATTTGATGATTTTGAATTATTAGGTTAAAAATTTTTAATAATTCAATTATTATTATATTATATATATGATTATTAATTAGAATTAATAATTTTTAGATAATTAAATATTATTATAATTATTATAATAATAATAATTATAAAAGTATATAATATAATAAAAATGTTATATATTATAATATTATTATTCATATTATGTTATTATTATTGTTATTGCTAGTTATGTTAGTTATTAGAATAGTTAAGAAATTAGAATAAAGAATAATTGCAATAATAAATAATAATTAATTATGAAATCTTATTGCAATATGATGTATATTGATATTATATTGATAAGGTTATATGTATAGTTGAAATAATTATGAACTGAATAATTGCATAATAAAAGGAATAGTGAAAATGATAAAAAAAGGAAAGAATAAAATGCGAAATGAATGGATAAATTAATATATATATTAGTATAATGATCAAATAGATAATAATGATGATAATAGAATTGTGTCATAAATAAAAAAAGGTAAAAGAAAAATAAATCCCAGAAGTAAAAAAGGAATAATAAATAATATATTTTTAATATACTAATACTTATTTTTTATTATGATTTTTGAATTATTAGGGAAATTATAATAATACTTCATAATTTATTAATATGACAATAATTGAAAAAATGAATAAGAAATTTTATAACATTAATATTATTATATTTATTATTATTTTTATTTATATTATTTTTATTATTATATTATTATTCATATTATCATTATTATTATTTTTATTATAATTGCAAAAAAATTTTATAAGTTAATTATAACAACATATTAATAATAATAATAATATAAATAATTAAATATGTTATTATGTTATTAATATTATTATATTATATTGTATTATTATTTTAACTGGATAATATAATTAAAATAATAGAATAATAATAATAAGAAATATTAATAAAATAATAAATAATATGATATGATATATTATATTATATTATTGTACGAATAATGTTGTGTATTAGTAAAAGTTCAGAAATAATGATTATAACTGCAATATTGCCATAATTAAAAAAGAATAAGAAAAAAATCAAAATTGAAAAGGATAATCATGCAAATTATGATAAGTAATAATAAAATCGATATATTATATAATCATGTTATATTAGTAATAAGAATTGTTCCATATATTATAATAAAAAGTAAAAAAAAATCAGAATAAAAGAATTAAAATCTAGCAAAATATAGTTTTTGATATTATTAAATATATTATTATTATTTATGTTATGAATTAATATTATTAATATATTAATAATGATTTTAATATGACATAAGTGTAATTTGAAAATATAATAAAAGTTTAATAAATTAATATATATTATAATATTATATTAATATTTATTATATTATTATATTATTATTATTACTTTATATTATATTAATTATTGTTCATGCAATAATTAATAAAACAATAATTAATAAAATAATAAAAATAATAATAAACATCTTTAATATTTTAAATATTAATTATTAATTTATTATTTTTTGTTATTATTATATAGTTGAATAGATATATGCAAATAATAATAGATAAAATTGCATAATAGTAATAATCATTAATTAAAATATGTATAATAATATTATAACGATTATTATTGATAATTATATTATTGCTAATTATGTTTATTGATAATCAGATAGTTATTAATAAAATAAGAAATAATGCAAAATAGAAAAATTGCAAAATTAAATATGTATAATAAAGTAATTAAATGATTTTGATAATTAATATTGATAATTATTATAATATGATGATAATTAGATAATTAATTGATAATAACATAATGATATTATGAAATAAAAAAGGTAAAGAAAAAATAAATAATTAAAAAGAATAATAATAATTATCTTTGATATATCAATATTTTTTATTTCATTGATTATTTTGATATTATAGGAATATGAAAAATTACACATGTGTAATATAACAATAATGATGATAATAGTGATAATAAAAGAATTTGATTAATTATTATTTATTATTATTATTATTGTATATTATTTTATTATTTTTTATTGTTATTATTGATATTATATATATGTATATTATTGCAAATATATTAAATAATATATAATTAATTAATAAAATATAATAATATAATATATTTATATATTATTATGATGTTATTATTGTAAGTGATATATTATATGTTACTGAAGTAATAATGAAAAATAATATACATAATAATTAATAAGAGATAATAATAAAATAATGATAAAATAATATATAAATCGTATTATTGTATATAATCTGTTATTATATATATTTTGATGTTATGTATATGCATAAATAAGATAAAATGAATAATCAATAATAGAAAAGGGAAATTTAGATAATTTTAAAAATACTCAATTGATTTTTAATTATTATGATTTGATAATTATTATATATATAATTATATATGTTAATCATGATGATAATGATGATAAATAAACAGGAATTGATAAATTAATAATAGTTAATAAGAATAAAATAATATAAAAATATTAAAATTATAAATTATAGTTTTTAGTAGGTATTATTTTAATTTAATAAATATTTATTTATTGATTGAAATTTTCAAGGGTAATATAATAATAATAATAATATAGATATTGTAATAATATTTTATTATATTTTGTATAAATATTGTTTTTTGATAATCATTATTATATTTATTATATTATTAATAATAATGATCAAAATTAATTATTATATAAGTATATATTATTAAATTAATTTTAAATAATTATATAAATTATATTATTATTTATAATATAATAATAATATTAGTATAATTAATAATAAGTTATTAATAATTTAATAAATAAATATTGTCAATATTATATAATTTCAAAGTATAATTAAATAATAATGATAACATAATTAATATAAAATTATAAAATTTATGATAAATAATTAATAAATCGTTACTATTGTTTTATTATACTAATAATGGTATAAGTATATCGCAAAATAAAGCGAAAATTAGAATATTATTGAATAAAAAACTAATATCATATTTCATTATTATATTATTGCAATTAATGAGATAATAATAATAATATAAAAATTGATAAACGATAATAATGATGATAATCAGATAAAAATATTGATAATATTATTTAATAATTATATTGTTATATTTTTAAATAAATTATTATAAATAATAATAATCTAAAAATAATTATCTTAGCAATATTATTAGAGTATACTCCAAAATGACTTTTTAAATTCTTTGATGATTTAATTATTAGGTAATAATATAAATTACAGAATATTATAACTGAAAAAATGATATAAAGTGAAATAAGAATTTATTAATTATTATTTTATTATATTATATAATTATTAATATGATATATATTATTAATTAGTATATATATTAATTAATTATATATTATTTTAATTAATATTATTATTGCAAAATATATATAAGTGTATTTATACAATAATAATAAAATAAGATAATAATAATAATAATAATTTAATATTTATAAATATATTATTTGATAATCAATATTTATTCTATGAAAATTTGCAAAAAAAATGATCATAACAGTAATAATTAAGAATGATAATAATGAAATAATGATATAAATAAATTATTATAAATGTTATTATTGTTATTATTTTTATTTAATTGTTTTATTATATTAGATTGATTATAATAAATAATTATTTCAATATTTAATATTTGCATATTAATAATATATAAAATGTACAAATATATAATATGATAATGATGATAATGAAAATAAAATTTGATAAATTATATAATATGATATTATTATTATTATTATATAGGAATTATTCCATATATATATTATAAAAGTTAATAAAATTACTAATAAAAGGAAAATCTCAAAAATATATCTTATTGAGATATATAAAATATATTTTTCCATTCATTTGATGATTTTGCAATATTAGTTAATATATAATAATTAAATTGATTAATCATGAAATAATGATATAATGAAATAAAAATTTATAAATATTATAATAATTATTATAAAATATTATTAATTAATATTATAAATATTATTATAATTTATATTTTATATTTTATTATTGATAATTTTAGTATCATTGAAAAAGAAATAAGATTTATAACAATAATGAATAATAATGAAGATAATAATTAAAATATAAAAATATTGTTATATAATTGATATTGATTATAGTATAATTTTATATTAAAATTTCAAAAATAATCATGACAGTAATAATACAGTAATAAGATATTAATTAAAAATAATGATATAAATAATTATTTAAATTCTATATTGGAATTTTAAAATTTATTATTTTTTATTTATTTTAATTAGTTTTCAAATATTAATATTGAATAATTAGAGTAATAATAATAAAATGAATAAAATTGTAATAATCAAATAATGATATAATGAGATAAGAAATATGATAAATAATTATATATAATTATATAATAATGATGAAAATTTATGATAATAATGATGATAATAAGAATTATATATATATAATAAAAATATTAAAAAAAAATCGAATCGAAAAGGAAAATATCTAGCGTAATTATACTTTGAATAATAAAATGACTTTTATAATTCATTGATGATTTGGAATTTATATAATAATGTAATAATTAATAATGTTTATTGAAATAAATGATAAATGATAAACAGTAGAATTTTAAAATTTAATTAATAATATTATAAATTAATTATTTATATTATTATTATTATATTATTGTTATATATTATTATTATTTATTATTAATTAAAATATAGTTATTCGAAAAATTTCAATATAAGGTAATTATAAATATAATTATAAAATATAGATAATAATAATAATAATCATTATAATATTATTAATGATATATTGTAGATGTATCATTATATTAATTTATGTAGATAATTCAAAAATTATTCATAAAGTAATAATTAAAAAAAAAATTTAATTAAAAAAATAAATAATTATTATAATCTTATTATATAATAATATTGTTTTATTATTTTGTATTTATATATTGGGAAATATGATTAATAAAAATTTAAATTAATAAGGTATAATTCATAAAATGAAAAATGAAATAGAAATATATAACATTTTAATGATTAAATAATATATATAATTATTATATTTTATTATTATTATTCATGATATTAAATTATTAATAACAGATTGTTTAAATTATATATATAAAAAAAAATAAAAATCCCAAAAAAATAATACAAAATAGAAAAATATATGTAGAATATTTAATAATATTTTCTATTGCATGATTAATTATTATATAATGATATAATTCAAAATTAATAATCATAACATATAATTAAGTAGAACGATATTAATAAAATATGATTAAATAATTATTATATTTATTATTTTATATTATTTTATTGTATTATTTTTTTTTTATTATTATATTTTTGAGAATATATTATTAATATGCAAAATATATAATATTGTATAATATGACAAAAATTTAATAAAGTGATAATAATGTAATAATGATTATACATACTTATTAATATTATATATTATGATGATAATCATATATTATTTTTAATAAGATTGATATATATAACAGAAAATTAAAAAACTAATAAAACGAAAAATATATATAAGTCTTTTAAGTATACTAAAATTTTTTTTCATTATTTATGTTTTGAATTATTATGTAAATATGATTATAATTCAAATTGATAATAGAAATAATATGAAAATGAGATAATAAATTGAATACATTATTATATTTATATATAAATATTATTATATATGATATATATTTATATTATATATTATTTTATATTATTATTATTTAATTAATATTTATATTAGTATAATGCAAAAAAATTCATAAGAAATATCCCAATAAAAAAAAGAAAATATAAAATAATCTTATAAGTATTAAAATATTTATGATTATCATTATTTATGATTTCATATAGAATTGAAAATAATACAGAATTGTATAATCATAAAAATATTAATAAAATAAAAAATTTATAACATCGTATTATTTTATTATTATTTTTTTTTATATTATTTTTTTATTATATTTTTAATATAGTTTAATAATATTTGCATATATTAACTTAATATATATATGCAAAAATTATATAATGAATATAACAATGATAATAATATAATAAGATAATAATATATAATCTATATATTGTATTAAATATATATATGATATAATAGTATTTTCTATATAATTAAAATAAAAAAAAAAATCGAAACGCAAAATTAAAATTATATAATAATTTTAATATACTAAATGATTATATTATTTATTTATATTATTGGTTATTATAGTATATTGAAATATATAAATTGATTAACTGCAATAATAAGGATAAAGTGATAAAAGATAATTTATAAATAATTATATTATATATTATAATATATTATATATAATTATATATATTATTTATAATTATTATTATATTTAATTATTATTATTAAAGTAATTGTTCCATATAAAAAAAATCAATTAATATAAAATAAAAATTTAATAAAGAAAAATAATAAAAATTATTTTTATAAATAAAAATGATGATTACATTATTTGATTTCATGTGGGAATATGAAAATTGACATAATGAATAATATAGAAAAGAATGATTAAATAAATAAAAAAATTTATAACACGTTATATTGTTACTATTATTTATTTATATATTGTTTTTATAGTATATTAAAATATATTATTATTATATTAATATAATAATATTGCAATAATATAATAATATAATAATGAGATAATGATGATAAATGATGAATAGATAATATGATATAATCTTATAATATTGATTATATATATTATGATGATATCAATTTTTCTATATAATAAAAAATAAGAAAAAATCCCAAGTCGAAAAAGCGAAATTAAAAAATAATATTATAAATATTATAATACTTTTTTTATTATTATATTTTGCATTATTATGTAATATTGTATATTCTAAATTAGTATAGGCAATAATTGAATAATAAAAAAAATTCATAATATGATAATTATATATATATATATTATTATTATATATATATTATTATATTATTGTATATATTATTTAATTATTATATTTAATAATATATTTTCAAAAAATTCATAAGTAATAAAATAATATAATAAAAAGATAAAATCATAATAAAATGATAATTTATAATATTATTTTGATGATATCAAATATATTATTTCCCTTATATTGATATTGAAATAAGGGTATAATAATAAAAATAAAAAATTAAATAATGAAAAAATATATAAATGATAGTATTTGATATTCTATTATTATTGTTTTTTATTATTATATATTTCAATATTATTAGATTATAATGATAATTCAATATAATAATTGAATAATATGTAATAATGCAATAATGAAATAATTATAATAATATAAAATAATATATAATATATAATAATAATAATAATGATTAATATGTTATTATTATTGTATGTTCATATATTATTAATGGTAAAAAAAAAAATCAAGTCGAAAAACAGAAAAATTAAAATATACTTTAAGATAATGTAAAATATTTTATATCATTGTATTTTGGTATATTATAGGTATTATATTTTTTGAATTATATTATCATGACGAAAAAATTATAATAGAATAAAAATAATGATAAATAATTTTATATATTATTATATTATTATTATTGATATTTTATTATTATTATATTATGTTTAAATAATTAATATATTTAATATAATAATAGTATATATCATCAATAATGATATAATAATGAATTAACATAATAATAATAAAAGTAAAATAAAATAATAAATATAATATGTTAAATTTATAATTATATTTATATATATTCATGAGTTCAATTAATTTAATAAGTAAAATAATAAGTAAAATTAATTAATAAAATAATATATAAATATAAAAGGTTTTATTTTTATAATTTATTGATTATTATTATTGTTGTATTATATATTTTCAAATATATTAAAATGCAATAATTGATATAATAATAATTAATAATAGTATAATTGAATATATGATAATAGTATATAATAATATATAATAATATAATAATATATAATAATGATATAATTGATAAAAATGTTATATAACATAATTTTTCAATATAAATAAAAAATAAATAAACATAAAATAAGTAAAATATTAATACTATGATATATATATTTAGATTAATCCAAAATCGTTTTTTTTTCATTATTTGATGATTTTAATTTTGGTTAATAATGAATATTTAAATTTATAATCATAAAATGATATAATGAGCAATAATGATTTGATAATTAATAATTTTATATATTATATATATATTAATATAAGATATATTGATTATAATATATATTATATATAATATTAATATATAATTTATATATATAAAAAAGTAATAAGTGAAATAAAATAAATGAAATAGAAATAAAATATAATATGTTTAAAAATTCAAATATTTTTTTTATTATCATTAATTATTATTTATGTAAAATTACAAATATGTATAATCATAAATTAATGATGTTTAATTAAATAAAGATTTGAATAATTATTATAATTTATATATTGTTATATTATTGTTATATATTATTATTTTTATTATTATTATATTATTTAATTATATATTATACTAATATTAATTTAAAAATATATTCATAATTGAATTAATAACAATAATATATAATATGATAATAATAATATAACGTAATAATAGTAATAATATAATATAGTATCATTATAATATATTAATAAGATATTCATAATATATAAAAAGAAAATAAAAGAACGAATAAAAATTACGAATAAATTTTGAATTATAAATACTTTTTTTATATTTTTTAATATTTTGCATTTATTAGGTATATCGATATTAGTTATAAGAATTGATTAATAAAAATTTATGATGATAATGAGAATAAGAGAATTTGATAAATTTAAATTTTATTAATTAATTATATTTTAATTTTTATAATTTTTATATAATTATTTTTAATTTTTATTTTTATTATTTTTAATTAATTATTATACTTTAATTTTATATATTTGAAAAAATATATCAAAGTGTAATTAACAATAATAATAATAATGAATATATAATAAAATTTTAATTGTATTTATTATTTCAGGTTTATATATATATTCTACGGTAGTAAAATTCAAATATGATATAACGAAAATTAAGAGGATTTAATTAAATATGATATAAAAAATTATTATAATTTATTATTTTAAATATTATTGTTATTCTTTTTAAATTATTGTTTTATTATATAGTTGGAAATAAATTATAACTGCAATTTTTAAATTTATAAATAATAATTTAATATATATATAATAATTCAATAATTATAATATTTAATATTATATTATGAAAATTTTTATAATAATAATAATAAATATGATAATAAATATGATAAAAACAGAATTGTTATTATAATAAAAAGTAAAAAACAAAAAAATCCAAGTCGAAAAGGCAAAATTGGGAAAATATGTCTTTAAGTATATCAAAATAACGTTTTTTATTATTGAATTGGAAATTTAAATTAGGTAATAATGATAATATTAAAATTGTATTAATTAAATAATGAGATAAGTGAAGAAAAAAGAGATTTAAATAATATTATTAATTAATTTTTATTTTTAATATTAATTAATTTTATTAATATTAATATAATATTATAAAATTTTTTTTTAAAAAAATTTAATTTTTAGATCATTGCCAAAAATTTATAAAAGTTAAATTATAATAATAATAATAATAGTAAATAATAATAAAATAATGTATAAAAATTTAAAAAAATTTTTTTGCATTTTTCAATATTATATTTTTATGGTATTATATTAAAAAAATTTATTTTTAAAATTAATAATTATAAAATTTAAATTAAAAATAATGATATAAAAATATTATAAATTTTAATTTTTTTAATTTTTATTGTATTTTATTGTTGTTGTTTTTATATAGTTGGAAATTTATAATTATAATAAATTTAATTTATATTAGGAAAATATTGCAATAATATATAATATTCAAAATTTAAGATAATGATGATAATAAGAGATAAAAAAATAATGAATATAATAATAATAATAATATAATATGATAAAAATATGTTATAAAAGGAATTTGTTTTAATAAAAAGTAAAAAAAAAAATTTTCCCAATGAAAAGCAAAATTAAAAATAAAGTTTTTAGAGTATATAAAATTTTTTTATTTTTTGATGTTTTTAATTTTTGGGGTAATAATGAAAATTTAATTACAGAAATGTATTATCATGAATAATGATGTATTAGAATAAAAATTTTTAACAATAATTAAATTTTTATAAATTTTTATTATTATTAATTTTTATTTTATTAATAATATTATTTATTATTATATTTAATATTATTTAATATTATATCCAAAAATTTATTATAAGTAATAAAATCGAATAATAAAATAAAAGTAATAATAATTAATAATAAAAATTATAAAATTTTATAATATTATTATTTATGTTTATATTATTATTATTTCATGTAGTTAATTTGCAAAAAAAAAATTTATCATAAAAAAATTATAAAGATTAATTAAAATAATATATAAAAATTATAATAAATCGTATTATTGTTACATTATGAGTTATTGCTATTATATTTTGTTTTATTAGTATATTGCAAAATAGTTTATAACTAAAAATTAAATAATAAGATAATTAATTGTAAAAATTTATATAATAATTAATAATTTTATATTATGATAATATGATGATAGATAATAATGTTGAAATATGATAATAAGGGAATAATCATATAATAATGATAATAAAAAAATTGTGTTATATAATAAAAAAAGGTAAAGAAAAAAATATAATCGAGGAAAATCTAAAAATATAGTACTTTTAAAATATATAAAATGACGTTTTTTCAATAAATTATGTTTTGGGAATTATTAGGTAAAAGTAATATTACAAATTGTTTATCATGAATATTTAAATGAGTAAGAATTTTGATAATTATAATTATATTATTTTAATAATATATTAATATTTATTATTTTAATTATTTTTAATTAATTATTAATATTTAATTATTTTTAAATATTATTATATATTGAAAAAATATATCTATATGAAATTATAAAATTAATAAAATAAATAAAATTAAATAATAAAAATTTTATATATTGAATAAATATATTATGTAATTATAATTATTTTTTGAGTATAAATCAAAAATAATGATAAAGTAATATTAAGTAGAACTTTTTTAAATTTTAATATTGATATAAATATTAATAAAATTCGTTAAAATTTTTTTAATATTGTTATTTAAAAATATTTTTTTGGGGGTTATTAAATGTTAGAAATATAATTTTATGAAAAATTAATTTTAAGGATATTATTATTGAAATAATGATTATAATAATTGCAATAATATGATAATGTAATGAAAATAATTGATAATAAAATAAAGGATGAAAATATGATAATAATATAAATATATAATAATGATATATACTAATTTGTATAATATATAAAAAGGAAAAGGAAAAATCCCAAATTAAAAAGGGGAAAAAAAATTCAAAATATTTTAAAACCCAAAATGACGTTTCATTCTTTGATGATTTCAATATATTGGGATTATTGATAATATTGGAATTGTATTAATTGAATAATGATATAGTAGTAAAGAGAATTTTATAACTTAATTATTATATTATATAATTAAAAATTTATTAATTATTTTTATTTTTATATTATTATTTTTATTATTATTATTATTATTTAATAATTATTTAATTATTATCATTCCCAAATTATAATGTAATATAAAAAAATAATAATAATATTATAATAATAATAATAAAATGTTATAATTTTTAAATTTAATTTATTATTATGATTATTTTATTATTATTTCTATGTATATAATCAAAATAATTTTAAAAAATAATTCATAAAAGATATTAATTAAAAATTTTAAATTTAAATTTATACTTATATTATTTACCATTAGGTTATTTATTATTATTGTTTGTATTATATTTTTAAAATATAGATTAATGCAAAATTGAATAATAAGTAGATAATATTGAAAATATGATGATAATAATTGCATATATGATATAATTGATAATAATATGATATGATAATAATATGATAACTGAAAATATATGTTAATCATGATAAAAATGATGATAATAACAGGAATGTGTCCATATATAATAAAAAAGTAAAAAGAAAAATCCCAGAAGTAAAAAGCGGCAAAATCTGAAAATTAGTCTTTGAGAGTATACTCCAAAATGACGTTTTTTTCCATTCATTTGATGATTTTGGGGGGTAATTTTTGGGTAATAATATAATAATTTAAAATTTGATTAATATGAATAATGATGATAAGAGAATGAATTTGATAATTATTATTATTATTATTTATTTTATTTTTATTATTATTATTATTATTATTATTATTTTATTTTTTTTATATTATTATTTTTATTTATTTAATTTTTTTAAATTAATTATAGTATATTAAAAAATATAAAAAGTGAATTAAAAAATAATAATAATTAATAAAATATAATAATATGTTATAATATTTTATTATATTATTAAATTGTCATTTTAAATTTATAATTCAAAATAATTCAAATAATAGAACATATAATTAAGAAAATATTATTAAATATATAAAACTAATTTTATCCATCTTATTATTGTTTTATTGTTATTGCATTTTAATTTGTTTGTATTATAATTTGGAAAATAGATATAATGGAATAATTGCAATAATAGGATAATATTGAGATAATGATGTAATATTGAATAATGATAAAATTAATAATAATATATAACTAAATTGTTTTATATAATAATAGTATCATGAAAAATATATAATAACGAATTTTTCCCATATAATAAAAAATTAAAAAGAAAAATCCAAATCAAAAGGGAAATTTCTGGGAAATTGTTTTAGGTATAATAAAATACTTTTTGTATTCAATTGAATATTGAATTATTGGGTAAAAGAAATTATTACAAATTGTATTATATAAAAAATTTATGAAAAAGTTGAAAAAAGAAATTATAATTTATTATTATTATTATTTTATTATTTTATATTATATTTTAATTTTATTATTATTATTTTTATTTTATTCTTTAATTATTTTTAAACTAAATATTAGAAATTTGAAAAAATTTTAAAAATGTAATTAAAGAATTTATATATTAATTTAATAATTAAATAATTATATATCTTATAATATTGTTTTAAATATTATGCCCTATATCATTAATTATTATGTATAAATTCAAAAATTTTAACAGTAATATTACATAAAAGTTTTATAAAAATGAAAAAATATTATTATAACATCGTTTTATTGATATTATTTTATTGCTATTATTATGTTTTATAGTAATTGAAAATAAGATATAATGAATATTGATAATAAATATTTTTGAATAATGATAAATAATTTAATAATGATATAATGATGATAATAATATGTAACATAATAATAATAATATGATAATAATGAAAAAATCTAAAATAATGATATAAAACGAATTTCCATATATAATAAAAAGGGTAAAAAAAAAATCTAAGTCAAAAGGAAAATTTTGCAAATATAGTTTTGAAGTTACTAAAGAATTTTTAACATAAATTTAATGATTTTGAATAATTGGGGTAATAAGATAATAATTAAATTTATTAATTATACATTTTATATAAATTTAATTAAGATTTATCATTATTATTATTATTTATTATTATTATTATATATTATATTAATTATTATTATTATTAATTAATAAAATTAATTATAAAATTTTTATTAATTATTATTTTTAAATTATTAGTACATTGCAAAAATTTAATTAAATGTAATTTAAAATAATTAATAAAAGTAAATATACTAATAAAAAATTTAAATAATATGTATTATTATTTTTTAAATGTATATTATAATTATTAAAATTCTAGGGTAGTAAAATTTGGGAAAAGTCAAAAGTAAATAATAACGAATTAATTAAATAATGATAAATATTTTCATAATATGTTAATTGAATATTATTGTAATTGAAAATATTTTGTGTTGTTATTATATAGTGCAAAAATGTTTATAATCAATAATTAATATAAGGATAATAATTGAATATGATGATATATTGATAATGATAATATATAAAATATATAACGATAAAATGGATACCCAAAAAATGATATACTGATATTGATGATAATAAAAAAATTTTCCATATTAATAAAAAGGTAAAAGAAAAAAACCCAAAATCGAAAGGGATAATCTACAATATAGTTTTGAGTATATAAAAATATTTTTTTTATATTTGATGTTTTTAAAAAAAATTAATTAAATAATAAATTTTAATTTTTAAAATTTTTTAAAAGTTTTTTAAAAATTTTATAAATTTTATTTTTTTAAATTATATAAAAAAAATTTAAAATTTTTTTTTTAAAAATTTATAAAAAATTTTAATTTTTTTAATTTTTTTTTTATTTTTTTAAAAAATAAAAAAATTAATAATTAAATATAAAAAATAAAAAAATATAATTAAAAAGTTTTAAATATTTTTTAAAATTTTATAGTTTTAATTTTATTTTTTAAAAGGTAAAAAAAAAAAATTAAAAGAAAAAAAAAAGGGAAAAATTAAAAAAAGGGGTTTTAATTTAAAGGGTTTTTTTTAAATTTTTTTTTGGGAAAATTATGTTTGTTTTATTTTAAAAATTAAATATAAATAGAAAATAAAAAATAAAAAATTTTAAAAAAAAAATTTAAAAAAAAGGGGGAAAATAAGAATTTTTTTTAAAAAATTTAAAAAATTTAAGTTTTTTCCAAAAATTTTTGTTTTTTAAAAAAAAAAAAAAAAATTTTTAAAATAAAAAAATAAGGAAAAAAAGTTTTTAAAATTAAAAATAAAATTTTTTTTTTAATTTTTTTTTTTTAAAATTTTTAAAATTTAAATTTTTTTTAAATTATTAATTAAAATTTATTAATTAAAAAAATTTTAAAAATTTTTTAAAATTTTAATTTTATTATTATTTTATTTTTTATATTTTTTTTTATTTTTTTAAATTAAATTATATATATTAAAAAAAATTTAAAAATTAAAAATATAATAATAAAAGAAAATAATAATAAATAAAAAAAATTTTAAAAATAAAAAAAAAAAATTAAAATTTATGTTTTAAAAAATTTTTAAAAATATTTTTATTATAAAATTTTTTTTTTTAAAAAAAAAAAAATTTTTTTTTATAAAAAAAAAAAAAAAAAATTTAATTTAAAAATTAAAAAAAAAATATTTTAAATAAAAAAAAAATTTATTTTTAATTTTATTATTTTTTTTGTTTTATTAAAATTTTTTTTATTTTAAAAAATAAATAAAAATTTAAAAAACAATAATAAAAAAAATTTAAAATTTTTAAAATTTTATTTTATGTTAATTTTTATTATTTTTTTGTTTTTGAAAAAATATATAATAAAAATAAGAAAATAAAATAATAAAAAAATTAATAAAAAATTGTTTTATTTTTAACATTAAAAAAATTAAAAGTAAAAAAAAAAATTGGGAAATAAATTTTTGAAAATAAAAAAAAGGTTTTAAAAAAAAAAAAGGGAAAAAAAAATAAAAAAAAATTTTAAAATTGAAAAATAATAAAAATATTTTTAAAAGGATTTTAAAAATTTTTAATAAAAAAATTAAAAAATTTTTTAAATTAATTACTTAATAATTTAAAAAATTTTTAAATTTAAAATTAAAAATTTATTTTATTTTTTTAAAAAAAATTATTTAAAATATTTTATAAAAAATTTTTTAATTTAATATTTTTATTTATTTTATAAAATTGAAAAATTATAAAAAATTTAATTTAAAAAAAAATTTAAAAATTTAAAAAAAAAAATTTTTAAAAATTTTTTTAAAAATTTTATAGGTTTTAAAAATTTTTTTAAAAATTTAAATTAAAATAATGTTTAAAAAAAATTTAAGAAAATAAATAAAAAAATAATAATTAAACAAAAGATAATAATTGTATAATAATATTTTTTTGTTTAAAAATAAAAATAAGAAAAATTTTTAAAAGGATTAAAAAAAGGAAAATAAAAAAAGTTAAAAAAAAAAAAAAACGTTTCAAATATATTTTGGGAATTAAAAAAACAAAAATTTTCCAAAATTTTTTTTTTAAAAAAGGGGTAAAAAAAAAAAAAAGAAAAAGGGAAAATAAAAAAAAATTTTTTAATTAAAATTAAATTTTTTTTTTTTCATTTTTTTTTTAATTTTTTATTATTTTTAAAATTAAATTATTAAAAAAATTTAATTTTAAATGAAAAAAAAAATATTATAAAATAAATAATAAAAAAAAAAAAAAAAAATTTTTTAAAAAATTTTTATTTTATTTTTTAAATTTTTTTATTTTTTATTTTATTTTTTTTAAATTCAAAATATTTTAAAAAAAAATTAATAAGGGAATTTTAAAATAAAAATATTAAAAAAATAAATTTTTTTTTAAAAATTTTATTTTATTTTTGTTATATATAATATTTTTTTATTATATATTACGAATATAGATTATAACTGCAATAATTATAATAAGATATAATTTAATAATATGAATATTCAATTATGATATATATATAATAATGTATAAATAATAATTTGATATATATATATATAATTTATATATGTTTAATTAATAATAATGCTATATAATAAAAATTAATATGATAAAAATAATTCAAAGTAATTGTATATATCTAGAAATAATTTTTAAGTATATAAAGAATTTTGTATATTGATATTTGAATTATTGGTAATAATATAATATTATAAATTTATTAATATGATATATGATTATATGATAATATATTTGTTTAATTATTTATATAATATTATATATATAATTAATAATATATATTATATATTATTATAATATATAATATTGATTAATTTAATATATATTTATGTATATATCAAAAATATTTCATAATTAATATATAATAATATAATTAAATAATAATAATAATAATTATAATTTTATATATTAATTGATATTGATATAATTATTATTTTAAAGTAGTAATATTGCAAAATTAATTTAAATATAATAATTATTTAATAATGATATTAATTTAAATAATGATATTAAATAATTATATAACATTATTATTGATACTAATATGATAATGATAATTATTTTGATATTTTATATAGTTTCAGATATAATATTATAATGTATATTGTTATATATAATAATATAATTAAATAATCATATATAAATGAAAATATGAATAATAATTATGATAATATATAATGATAATATTATATAATTAATTTATATATTAGTAATAATGATGATATAAGAATTGTGTCATAATAATAAAAAAGTAATAAAAAAAATCATGAATAAATTATAATTGATAATATATTATTTTATATATATTTTTATATATTTTTAAATTTTTATATTTGAATTATATTTAATATATAATAATTCCAAAATTGTAAATTAATATGACATATAATGATAATAGTGAATAAATAATATAAAATTATAATTTTATATATGATTAATATATTATTATTATTATTATATTTATTATTATTTTATATATATTATATTATTATTATTAATTAATTTAATTATATATTAATTATAGATATTCAAAATATTATAAGTTTTTAATTATATATATTAATATATAGTTATAATAATATTAATAATGTATAATATTAATATAATATTATTATTGATAATTAATTATATTATTTTATGTAATATTGAAAATATATATATTAATAATTATATATATAACGATTATAAATATATATAAATAATTTTATATATTATTATTGTTACATAATTTTAGTGTATATAATTATATTATAATTAATAATTCAAAAAATATAATTATAAATATTGTAATATTGATATAATTGCATAAATGTTATTATTTCATATTTGATATGATTTGAATATAATTAGATAATAATGATATATATCAAAATATGATAATAGATAATTAATATGATAATAAATGAATTTTCATATTATTATAATTGTAATAGAAATAAATTCTATGTTAATATGATATTAGAAATATATCTTGAATATATACAATGATATTTCCATATTTAATTTGGAATAATAAGGTAATAAGATATAATTACAAATGTATTAATCATGATAATATGATGAATTGAATAAATAGATTTTGATAACTATATTATAATTATATCTATATATATTATATTATAATTATTAATTATATATATATTATTATTAATTTTAATATTATTATTAATTATATGTATATATAATATTATATTATTACTATTAATATTAAGAATGATATTAATAAAATAATATATAAATAATTATAATATTTAATAATTGTTATAATATTATTTAATTATTATTAGTTGTTATTATTATAAGTTAGAATATAGATTATATCAAAATTGCAATTATAAGTATAATTTAATAATATATAATAATGCAATAATAATAAATATTAATATATGTAAGTATAATGTGATAATGAAATAATGAAATTATGATGAATATGATATAATATGATAATAATATGAATGATTCATATTATAAAAATTAAAATAAAATTCATTTAAAAAGGAAAATTAGAAAAAAATATTTAGAAATAAAAAATACTTTTTTTCAATATTATGATTTGGAATTATTAGGGAATATTAATAATTAACAATTGTATCAATTATAATATTTATGATAAATGAATAAAGAGATTTGAAATTTTATAATTTTAATTATTATTATTATTATTTATATTAATTATTATTATTATTATTATTATTAATTATTATTATTATTATATTTAATTATTATTATTTAATTATTATATTATTGCAAAAATATATTATAGTGTAATTATAACATAATAATATAATATATAATAATAATAATAATATCGTTATAATTGTTATTAATATTATTATTGTAATGATTATCATTATTATTGTTTCTACGTATATAATTCAAAATAATATATAATATAAAAATATTAATAATAAAGTTAATTAAATATATTAATAATTTATAAATCGTTAATTATTTATATAGGTTATTTAATTAATATGTTATTAATATTGCAGAAATATAGATTATAATGCAATAATTGCAATGAATAAGCCTATAATGCAATAATGATGATAATAATTGCAATAATGATGATATGATGATAATAATGATGATAATGATGAATGATAACGAAATAATGATGTAATCATGATAATAATGATGAGAACTGATAATAATGATGATAATAACAGGAATTGTGTTCCATATTATGAGATAAAAAAAAGTTTAAAAGGAAAAAAAATCCCAGAAAGTCGAAAAGAAAAGCGGCAAAAATCTAGCGAAAATTATGAGCTTTTTGAGAGTATACTCCACAAATGACGGTTTTTTCCATTTCAGATTTGAGATTTTGGCAATTATTAGGGTAATAATGATATATAATTACCATAATTTTTATTAATCATGACAATAATGATGATAAAAGTTGAGAATAAAGAGATTTGATAACAGTATTATTATATATTATTATCATTATTATTATTATTATTATTGTATTATTATTATTATATTTATTATTATTATTATGATTTATTATTATAATATTATTATTATATTTATTATAACAATATAATAATAATAAGTATAATAATAAAATACTATCGTTATATAATGTTATTAATATTTATTGTTCTGATTATCCAATTATTATATTTTACTGGTTAGTATAATTGCAAAAATAATTATCAGAACAGTAATAATGTACAGTAATAACGATATTAATAAAATAAGGATATAAATAATCTATTATAACATCGTTTATTTTTGTTATTGATTAGTGTTATTGCTATCATATTGTTGTTGTTATTCAGTCTAGTTGCAGAACAGAAATATAGATTATAAACTGCTAATAATTGCATAATAAGGATTAATAATGCAATAATGATGATAATAATTCCAATAATGATGAGATAATGATGATAATATGATGATAATGATGATGTGATAACGCTAATAATGATGATAATCATGATATAATGATGATAATCATGCATATTAATAATGATGATAATTAACAGGGAATTGTGTCCAATATATAATAAAAAAAAGGTAAAGAAAAAATCCAGAAGTCGAAAGGCACGGCCAGACCAATCTTAGCGAACACATATAGTTTTTTGAGAGATACCCAAAAATGACGGTTTTTCCATTCATTTGATGATTTTGGAATTATCTAGGGTAATAATGATAAATAATTACCAGAATTGTAAGTACTCATGACAATAATGATGATAAAGTGAGAATAAAGAGGAATTGATAACCATTCACTTAGTTATTATTATATGTATCATTATTAGTATTATTAGGATATTATGATTATTCTTCTTATTATATTATTATTATATTATTTGTTATTGTATTATTATTATTATTATATAACAATAATTAATAAGAAGTTAGAGAATAATGAATACTACGTTATAATATTGTTATTAATATATTATAGGTTATTGAATCATTATATATTTCTACTGGTAGTATAATTGCACAACAAATAATATTCATAACAGTAATAATTAACAGTAATAACGATATTAATTAAAATAATATATGTATAAATATTATTATTAACATCGTTATTATTGTTATTATTATGGTATTGCTATCATATGTTTGTTGTATTAGATAGTTGGAGAATATAAGATTTAACTGCAATAATTGCAATAATAGGAATAATAAATTGCAATAATGTGATAATAATTGCCATAATGATGATAATGATGATAATAATGATGATAATGATGATGATAACGATAATAATGATGATATCAATGGATAATAAGATGTAATCATGATAATAATGATATAAACAGAAATTGTCTGTTCAAGGTATATAATAAAAAAGGTTAAAAGAAGAAAAAATCCCAGAAGTCGAAAAAGCGGCAAAATAAGCGGAAATATAGTCTTTGAGAGTAGACTCCAAAATGACGTTTTTTCCATTCATTTGATGATTTTGGCAAGTATTAGGTAATAAGATAATAATACCAGAAATTGGATTAATCATGACAATAATGATGATAAAGTGAGAATAAGAGAATTTTGATAAACCATTATTATTATATTATTATTATTATTATTATTATTATTATATTATTATTATTTTATTATTATTATTATATTATTATTCATTATATTATTGTTATTATTATTATTACTTTACTATTATTACTTTAATTATTAGTATTATTGCCAAAAATATATTATAAGTTAATTATAACAATAAAATAATAATAAAGTATAATAATATTAATACTAAATGTTAATAATATTGTTATTAAATTATTATTGTTATGTTATCATTATTATATTTCTACTGGTGTAGTATATTGAAAAAAATAATTATCTAGAACAGTAATATCTACAGTAATAACGATATTAATTAAAATAATGAGATATAAATAATTATACTAACCTCGTTATTATTGTTATTTATATTCTTATGCTACATTAGTGTGTGTGGTTATTAGTATAGTTGCAGAAATATAGACATATAACTGCAATATGCAATAATACTTTTATAATAATGCAATAATGATGATAATAATTGCAATAATGATGATAAATGATGACAATATGATGATAATGATGATGATAACGATTAAATTAATGATGATAATCATGATAATAATGATGATAATAATGATAATAATATGATGATCATTCATGATAATAATGATGATAATAACAGGGAATTGTGTCCATATAAATAAAAAAAGGTAAAGAAAAAAAAAACCCAGAAGTCGAAAAAGCGGCAAAATCTAGCGAATATAGTCTTTAGAGTATACTCCAAATGACCGTTTTTTCAATTCATTTGATGATTTTGGCAATTATTAGGGTAATAATGATAATAATTACCTGAATTGTATTAATTATGACTATAATGATGATATAAGTGTGAATTAAGTGAATTTGGTTAACATTTGTTGATTATTTGTATTATTATTAGTATCATTATTATTATTATATTATTATTATTCTTATTATTATGATTTTATTATTTATTATTATTATTATTATTTATTATAACAATAATAATAATAATAAGTATAATAATAATAATACTAATCCCGTATTTAACTATGTTAGTGAGATATTATTATTGTTATGATTATCATTATTATTATTTCTACTGGTAGTATAAATTGCTAAAAATAATTATCAGAACAGGTAATAATTACCGTAATAACGATATTAATAAATAATGATATAAATAATTATCTATAACACGTATTATTGTTATTATTATTGTTATGCTATCATTATTGTTGTTGTATTAGTATAGTTGCAGAAATATAGATTAGAACTGCAATAATTGCAATAATAAGAATATAATAATTGCTTAATAATGGATGATTAATAATTGCAATAATGATGAATAATGATGATAATAATGATGATAAGAGAGAGTAAACGAGAATAAGGATGATAATCATGATAATAAGAATGATAATCCTGATAATAATGATATAGACAACAGGAATTGTGTCCATATATAATAAAAAAAAGGTAACAAAGAAAAAAATCACAGAAGTCGAAAAAGCGCAAATCTAGCGAACTATAGTCTTTTGAGAGTATACTCCAAAATTGAGTTTTTTTCATCAATTTGATGATTTTGGCAATTATTAGGGTAATAATGATAATAATTACCAGAATTGTATTAATCAGGACATAATGATGATAAGTGCGAATAAATGAGAATTTTGATAACATAGTATTATTATAGTCACATTATTATTATCAGTGATTTGCGTTACTTATTATTATTATTTATTGATTGATTATCATGTGATATTATCGTAGTATATTATTATTACTGACTTATTATACTTTAATTAGGATAGTATTATGTGGGCCAAAAAATTTATATTATTAAGGTAATTATTAACAATAATAATAATAATAAGTATTAATAATCAATTAATACTAATCCCCGTCTATAATAGTGCTTAGTTAATATTATTCGTTGTTATTATGATTATCATTATTATTATTTCTACTGGTAGTATGAATGCAAAAAATAATTATCACGAACAGTAATGTAATTACATTAATACGATATTAACTTAAAATAATGATATAAATAAATTATGTATCAAACATCGTTATTATTGTCTATTATTATTGTTCATTGCTATCATTATTGTCTGTTGTTATTAGTTTATAGTTGCAGAAGAATATAGGATTATAACTGCCAAAATGAGATATGACCAATAAGAAGGCACACAATAATTGCTATATAATGATGAAATAATTGCTCAATAATGATGATAATGATGATAATAATGATGATAATGATGATCGATAACGTAATAATGATGATAATTCATGATAATAATGATGATTGATCATTGATAATAATGCATGATAAAACAGGAATTGTGTCCATATATAATAAAAAGAAGGTAAAATGATAAAAAAATCCCAGAAGTCGAAAAAAAGCACACCGGCAAAAATCTAGCGAAATTATAGTCTTTTGAGAGGTATACTCCAAAAAATGACGTTTTTTTCCATTCTAATTTGATGATTGTGGCATATTATTTAGGGTCATTAAATGATAATAATTACCAGAATTGATGTAATCATGACAATAATGATGATAAAGTTGAGAATAAAGAGAATTTTCTGATAACCATTATTATTATTATTATTATTATCATTATTATTATTATTGATTATTTATTATGCACACTGATTATATTATTATTAGTATATTAGTCACACATTATTATTATATCTTAATTATATATTATATACAGATCAATCAATAATCACACTAAGTCTTAATAAAATAAATATAATCGTTTATTAAATTCGCACATTATTAACTATTCATTCTTGTTATGATTATCATTATTATTATCGTCTTGCATGGAGTAGTATTATATTGCAAAAAATAATTAGCAGAACAGTAATAATGTACCACGTAATAACGATATTAATTTAAAATAATGATATAAACACATTATTAATAAACATCGTTAGTATTGTGTATCTATTAGTGTGATGCACTATCATATTTTGTTTTGTTATTCAGTATAGTTGCCAGAATATAGATTATAACTTGCAATCAATTGCAATAAAGAAGGATAATAATTGGCAATAATGGATGATAATAATTGCAATAATGATGATTGAATGAGTGATAATAATGATGAATAATGATGAGACATGATACACGATAATAATGATGCATAATCGATAATAATGCATGATAATCATGATAACAAAGATGATAAGTAACGAGGAATTGTGTCCTGATGTATCATAAAAAAAGGTACCAGAAAGAAAAAAAATCCCAGCTCACGAAGTCGAAAAAGCTCGGCAAAATCTAGCGAATATAGTCTTTTGAGAGTATACTACCAAAATGTACGTTTTTTTTTCCCCAGATTCATTTGACTGATTTTGGCAATTATCTAGCGTGGCAATACATGTATATAATCACACCCAGAATTGATTAATCATGACAACTAATGGATGATAAAGTCGAGAAAATAAAGAGAATTTTCGATAACATTATTATTAGTATTATTATTCTCATTAGTTATTATTACTTATTATTTATATTATTTGATTATTTATTATTATTATTATTAATTATTTTATTATGTATGACACACCTATAACAATTATAATAAATAAACTAAGTTAATATATAATAATACTAATCGTCGTATAATATTGTTCATTAATATTAGTATTGTTAGATTTCTCATGACTTTATCTTAATTCTCTTACTGGTAGTATGTAATTGCAAAAATAATTATCATAATACAGAAAATGACAGTAATATACGTATTTATTAATTTAAAATAATGCGATATAAAATAATTATCTATAACATCGTTATTATTGTTAATTATTTTGAATTGCTATCATTATTGTGGTGTTCATTGTAGAGTTGCAGAAGATCTAGATTATAACTGTCAATAATTGCAATAATAAGAGATGATTATATTGCCAATAATGATGATAATAATTGGCAACTAATATGATGATAATATGATGTAATAATGATGGATAATGCTGATAGAAAAACGGATAATAATGATGATAATCCATGAATAATAATGATGATAATCATTGGATAATAAGGATGATAATAACGGAAATGTGTGTCATATATAAATAAAAAAAGGTAAAAGAAAAAATATCCCAGAGAGTCGAAAAAAGCACGGCAAAATCTGTAGCGAAATATAGTCCTTTGAGAGTATACTCCACAAAAGGACGTTTTTTCCATTCATTGATGATTTTGGCAATAGTTAGGGGTAATAATGATAATAATTACAGAATTGTTATTAATCATGCAATAATTGATGATAAAGTGAGAATAAAGCGGAATTCTTGATAACATTATTATTATTCTTATATATTATGTAAAGTAATTATTTATTATTAATATTATTATTATTATTATTATTAGTATATTATTATTATATTTATTATTACTTACTTATGTAGTACTTGAATTGTATTTGAGTATATTGCAAAATAAGATATTACTAAGTGTAATTCTTATAACAATAATAATAATAATAAGTATAAATAATTAATAATATAAGCGTTATAATTATTGTTATTAATATTTATTATTTTTTTATGATTATCATGTATTATTTATTTCTCCTGTAAGTATAATTGCAAAAAAATAATTATTCAGAACAGGAATAATTTACTAGTAATACGAGATATTAATTAAAAACTGAATAATATACATTATGGTTCAGTAACATCGTTAGTATTGTTGGATTATATCATTTTATTTGCTATCATTATTGTTGTTGTTATTAAGTATAGTTGCCCAGAAATAGTAGATTATTAACTTGCCCAATAATTGCGAATAGATAAAAGGAGAAATAATTGCCAATAATAATGATGGATCATAATTGCCAATAATGGGATGATAATGATGATGAATAATGAGATAATGATGGGACACTGATAACGAATAACACACAGCGATGACTAAGCATGATTATATTAATGATGATAATCATGCTAATAATTGATGATAAAAACAGGACTTGTGTCCATACTATATAAAAAAAGGTAAAAGAAAAAAAAAAATTCCCCAGAAGTCGAAAAAGCGGCAAAATCTATGCGAACAATAGGTCTTTTGGAGATGTATACTTCCAACTAATGGACGTTTTTCCATTCATTTGTAGTGATTTTGCAAATTTATGTAGGGTAATAATGATAAATAATTACCCAGAATTGTTATTAATCATGTGACAATAATGATGATAAAGTGAGTAAGTAAAAGAGAATTTTGATAACATTTATTATTATATTAGATTATTAGCTTATTATTGAGCTTATGTATTATTATTATTATTATGTGATTATTATATTATTAGTATTACTTAATTTATTAGTTGTCTTATCTATTTGTGATTATTATCTATTCTAACAATAATATTAATATAAGTATATAATAATAATAATACTATCGGTCTTAATAATATTGTTATTAATGATTTAGTATTGGTTATTGGATTATCATTATTCATTATTTATAGCTGCGGCCTAGTATAATTGCCCAGAAAATATAATTATTAACTAACAGTTAAGAATTAAAATATTACGTAATAAACGAATTAATTAAATAATGATATAAATAACTTATTGATTAACATCCGTTATTATGTGTATTATTATTGTTATGCTCATCATATTGTGTTTTGTTGATTAAGTATAGTTGCCAGACGGAATATAGATATAACTGCAATAATTGCAATAATAAGCGCATAAATAATGCAATAAACTGATGCGATAATAATTGCCTAATTAATGATGATAATGGATGATAATAATGATGATGAATGATGGATGATAACGATAGATAATGATGCACTAATCCTGCTAATAATGGATGAATAATCGAGGATAATAATCGGCTATGATTTAAATAACAGGAATTTGTGCTATCATATTATGTAATTAAAAAAAAAGGTAAAGAATTAAAAATCCCGAGAAATCGGATAAAAAAAGCGGCACAAAATCGTCATGGCGACAATATAGTCTTTGAACGTAGGCTATACTCCAAAATGACGTGGTTTTTCGAAGTCATTTGATATATTTTGGCAATTAGTCGGCTGTTAGGGTAATAAGAATGAACTGAATTACCAGGAACTGCAGTTATTAATCATGTACAATACATGATGATGTAAAGTCGCGTTGAGAATATAAACTCGTAGAATTCTGACCTATACAGTATTCTATTATTTATTATTTATTTATTATGATTATTATCATATTATTATTATTATATCTTATTAATTATTATTATCTTATTATTATGTATTTATTTACTTGCATCCTACTGTACTTGACTTATAGGAGCTTTAATTATTACGTATTCATATGCCAAGAAGAATTATATTACATAACGTGTTGTATACATTATACAAACACAATGGAATTATATTAACTTACATACGTATCGAAATAATAAATCACATACTAACATCCGTTATTTAATATGTTATTACATAGTTATTATTGTTATGTATTATTATTATTATTTCTACTGGTTAGTATAATTGCAAAACAATAATTATATCAGAACAGTTAATCAATTTACCAGTTAATTAAACGATATTGAATTAAAATTAATGATATAGATAGATTATTATAACATCGCTTATTACTTGTTATTATTATTGTTATTGCTATCATGTTATTTTTGTTGTTATTAGTTAGTTGCAGAAAGAAATATAGATTATTGTAACTGCAATTTACGAGTTGCAATAATAAGGATTAATAATTGCAACGTTTTGAATCTAATGAGATAATAATTGCAATAATGATGAAATGATGATGTAATAATGATGGATAATGATGCAATTTGGGATAAAGCTGACTGAAAATTGATGATTAATCCATGATTGACAGAAGAATTCGATGTACCTAATACCATGAAATAATGATCTGCATAATTAACAGGAAATTTGGTGCTAGTTCCATTATATGCAATAAAACGAACGGTAATAAGAAAAAACAATCCCCGCAAGTCGAAAAAGCGAGACAAAATTCCCTAGCGAAATTTATCAGTCACTGTTGTGTGAAGCTATACTCCAAAATGACCGTTTATTTTCTCATCTCATTTGCAGTGCATATGTTGGCGATTATTATTGCTTTAGGGTAAATAAGATCAAATAATTACCAGAATGTATTAACCTCTACTTTGTACTAATATATGTGCATGACTAAATCTTTAGAGAACACAAATCGGAGAATTTTGATAACATTATTATTTTATTATTACTGGAGATCATTATTATTATATGAATTACATTTTCGCTCATTATTATTATATTATTATGATGTACTTATAATGATTATTTAGTTATTAATTATTACTGTATTTATTTATAAAACCAAATAATAATAAGAGTAGGATGATATATCAATTCAATACATTAATACGTGTAGTAAATATTGTATAAGTTAATATGTATTATGGTTATGTATTATCGATTATATTATTATCTTTGACTGGGTGGACGTATGAATTGCAAAATATAATTATTCATACACACGAGTTAATAATTACAGTAACATAACACCGATATTAATTAATGAATAATGATATAAATAATTATCCTTTCCAGAACATCCGTTCATTATTGTTATTATTATTGTTATTATGCTGATCTATGTTATTGTTGTTGCATATGAGGGTATCAGAGATGGCAGAAAGTTATAGATCTTGTATCAAGAACTTATAACTGCACAATAATTGCATGAGTAATAAGGAACTAATTTATTGCCCGAATAATGATGGCACACATAATTGCTAGAATCAATGATTGCATACTGATGATAAAATAATTGATTTAAGATCATGATGATCTGGATAACAGATACATAATGTGGATGATTAAATAGATTTAAGGTAATGATGTAATCATGATAATAAATGGATGATGATAACAGGACCTTGATGTCCAATATATAATAAAAAAAGGTAAAAGAAAAAAAATCCCAGACACGTCGAGAAAAGCCTAAAGAAAGTCTGGCAAAAACTTAGCGAAATATCAGTCTTATTTTGAGAGTTTATACTCCAAAAATGACGTTTTTTCCATTTCATTTGTATTGATTTTGGCACCTAATTTATTAGGGTTCAGATAATTGATTATAATTACCAGAAATTGTATTAATCATGTACCAATAATGTTATTGATAAAGTGTATGATATATATTTGAGAATTTTGATGAACATTATTATTATTTATTTATTCTTATTCATATTATTATTAGTATTTATGCACTTTATTATTCTAGTATTCATTATTATTATATATATTATTATTATTATTATTATACTTTTACTATATTATTACTTTAAGTATTAGTATTATTGCTCAACATCGTAAATATATTTATAAGGGGTAATTATAACAATTATAATAATAAATACGTACATCATAATGAATACATACCTAATCGTTTGGTATAATATTTGTGTTTATTAAATATGACATTATTGTTATGATTATCACATCATTATTATTGCTAACTGGATAGTATAATTGCAAAAATAATTATCATAACAGTAATAATTCACAGTTATAACGATTATTATATTAACAAATATATCTGCATTATTAGAATAATTATTGATAACATCTTTATTATTGTTAATTATTATTGTTGATTGTATGACATTATTGTTTGTTGTATTAGTATAGTTGCCAGGAAATATAGATTATACACTGAAATAATTGACAATAATAAGGAAATAATTGGCAAATAACTAGGAGATCTAATATCTCGCAATAAATGAGATTTAAGTGATGTTAATTAAAATGATGATTAATGATGATGATAACATAATAAGGAGATAATCATGATAATAATGATGATACTCATGATAATAATGTGATAATAACAGGTAATTCGACGCCAAGTATACTAATAAAAAAAGGGATTTAAAAGAAAAAAAAATCCCAGAAGTCGAAAAAGCGGGCAAAAATCTAGCGAAATATAGTCTTTTGAGAGTCTTACATACTCCAAAATGGATCTCGATTTTTTTGCCATTGCATTTGATTGATTTTTTGGGCATCATTTCAGGGGTAATAATGATAATAATTACCAGAATCTGGATATCCTGACAATAATGATGATAAAGCGGAGAATAAAAGAGAATTTTGATAAATGATTATGATTATTATTATTATTATCATCATTATTCATTATTCTTATTCTTATATTATTATATCATCGATAATTATTATATTATTTATTATTATTATTTACTATTAATTATTTTTTATAACAATAATATAATAATAACGTATAATAATAAATAATACTAATCGTTATAATACTTGTTATTTAATATTATTATTGTATGAATTATCATATTATTAGTTCTATGGTAGTATAATTGCAAAATAATTTATTTTCATAACAGTTAATAATTACAGTAATAACGATATTAATTAAAATAATGATTTATAAATAATTATTATAACATCGTATTATTGTTATTATTATTGTTATTGCTATCATTATTGTTGTTGTTATTAGTATAGTTGCAGAAATATAGATTATAACTGCAATAATTGCAATAATAAGAATAATAATTGCAATAATGATGATAATAATGCAATAATGATGATAATGATGATAATAAATGATTGATAATGATGATGATAACGATAATAAATGATGATAAGCATGATAATAATATGATAATCATGATAATAATGATGATAATAACAGGAAAGTGTGTCATATATAATAAAAAAAAGGTAAAGAAAAAAAATACAGAAGTCGTAAAAAAGCGGCAAAATCTAGCGAAATATAGTCTTTGGAGAGTATACTCCAAAATGGACGTTTTTTCCATTCATTGATGATTTTGGCAATTATTTAGGTAATAATGTAATAATTACCAAAATTGTATTAATAATGGACAATAATGATGATAAATTGGAGAATAAAGGAATTTTGATACATATTATTATTATTATATTATTATTATTATTATTATTATTATTATTATTATATAATTATTATTATTATTATTATTATATTATTACTTTAATTTATTATTACTTTAATTATAGTATATTGACAAAAACTATAATTATAAGTGTAATTAGAGCAATAAATAATAATTAATAAGTATAATAATAATAATACTAATTCGTATATATTGTTATTAATATTATTATTGTTATGATTATCATTATTATTATTTGCTATGGTAGTATAAATTGCAAAAATAAATTATCATAACAGTAATAAATACGAGTAATCACGATATAATTAAATAATGATATAAAAATTATTATAACATCGTATTATTGTTTTATTATTATTTTTATTGCTAATCATTATTGTGTTGTTATTTAGTATAGTTGCAGAAATATAGAGTATAACTGAAATAATTGCCAATAAAAGAATTACTAATTGCAATATATGATGATAATAATTGCAATAATGATGATAATGATGATATAATGATGATTAATGAGATGATAACGATAATAATGATGATAATATGATAATAATGATGGATAATATGATAATATGATGATAATAACAGGAATGTGTCAATATATAATAAAAAAAGGTAAAAGGAAAAAAAATCCCAGAAGTCGAAAAAAGCGGCAAAATCTAGCGAAATATAGTTTCTTTTGAGGTAATTCCCAAAATGACGTTTTTTCCATTCATTTGATGATTTTGGCATTATTAGGTGAATAATGATAATAATTACCAGAATTGTATTAATCATGACAATAAATGAGATAAAGTGAGCATAAGAGAAATTTTGTATAACATTATATTCTTCTTATTATTATTATTATTATATAGTATCTTATAGTATTAATAGGATTATTATTTATTATTATTATTACTTTACTTATTATACGTTAATTGTAGTATATTGCCAAAAAAAATATATTATAAAGTGTAATTAGAACAATAATAATTAATAATAAGGATAATAATAATAATACTTAATCGTTATAATATTGTTATTAATATTTTATTGTTATGATTATCAATATTATTATTCTACGGGTAGTCTATTGCAAAAATAATTATCAGAACAGTAATAATTACGTAATAAACGAGATTAACATTTAAAATAATGGATATAAAATAATTATTATAACATCGTTATTATTGTTATTATTATCGTTTATTGCTATCATTATGTTTGTGTTATTAGTATAGTTTGCAGAAATATAGATTATAACTGCAATAATTGCAATAATAAGGATAATTAAATTGCAATAATGATGATAATAATTGCAATAATGATGATAATGATGATAATAATGATGATAATGATGATGAAACGAAAAATAAGAGATAATCATGATAATATGATGGATAATCATGATAATAATGAGGTAATAACAGGAATTGTGTCCATATATAATAAAAAAGGTAAAGAAAAAAAATCCCAGAAGGTCGAAAAAAAGCGGCAAAATTTAGCGAAATATAGTCTTTGAGAGTATACTCCAAAATGACGTTTTTTTCCCTTCATTTGATAGATTTTGGCAATTATTAGGGTACTAATGATAATAAGTACCAGAATTGTATTAATCATGACAATAAGATGAAAGTGAGAATAAAGAGAAATTTTGAAACCATAGTATTTTATTATTATTATTATCAATATTATTATATTATTATTATTATTATCTTATTATTTATTATTATCACTATTATTATTATTATTATATTATTATTATTATTATTATATAACAATAATATAATAATAAGTATAATAATAATAAGACTAATCGTTGATTAATATTGTTATTATATTATTATTGTATATGATTATCATTATTATTATTTCTACTGGTAGTATAATTGCAAAAAAATAATTACATAACAGTAATAATTACAAGTAATAACCACGCGATTAATTAAAATAATGATATAAAATAATTATTTTATAACATCGTTATTATTGTTATTTATTATTGTTATGCTTATCATTATTGTTGTGTATTAGTATAGTTGCAGAAATATAGATTATAACTGCAATAATTGCAATAATAAGAATAATAATTGCAATAATGATGATAATAATGCAATAATGATGATAATGATGATAATAATGATGATAATGAATGATGATAACGATAATAATATTGATAATCATGATAATAATGATGATAATACATGATAATAATGAGATAAATAACAGGAATTGTGTCCATATATAATAAAAAAAGGTAAAACACGAAAACAAAAAAGCCCAGAAGTCGAAAACAGCGGCAAAATCTTAATGCGAAAATATAGTCTCTTTGAGAGTAACACTCCAAAATGACGTTTGTTCCATTCATTGATGATTTTCGGCAAGTTTATTTAGGGTTTGGTTATATATTGATAATAATTACCAATTTGTTAAGTTAACATGACAATAATGACCATGACTTAAGTCAGAGGAATAAAGAGAATTTTGATAACCACTTATTATTATTATTATTATTGATTAATTATTATTATTAGGATTATTATTATTATTATTATTATTTTATTTATTATTATTAATTATTACTCTTAACATTATTATTGACTTTTAAGATTGTAGTAGTGTATTGCCAAAATGTATATGTTATAAGTGTTAATTTCTAACAATAATAATAATAATAGGTATAATAATAATAATACTTAATCGTTATAACATGTATTAATATTATGAGTGTTAAGATTATCATTATTATATTTCTACTGGTAGTATAATTGCCAAAAATATTATCAGACACATGTTTAAGTAATTACAGTTATAAAACGATATGAATTAAATATAATGAATAAATAATTATTATACATCGTTTTTATTATTGTTTATTATTATGTTACTGCATGATCATATTGTTGTTGTTATAGTATTAGTTGCAGAAATATTAGATATAACTGCAATAATTGCAATAATAAGGATAATAATTGCAATAATGATGATAATAATTGCAATAATTGATGACTAATGATGATAATATCAGATGATAATGATGATGATTAACGATAATACTGATGATAATATGATAATAATGATGATAATCTATGATAATAAGATGATAATAAAGGAATTGTTGTCCATTATATAATAAAAAAAAAAAGGACTAAAAGAAAACAAAATCCCAGAATTCGCAAAAGCGGCAAAATCTAGCGAAATATACATTTTTGAGAGTTTACTCTAAAATGACGTTTTTTTCCATTCATTTGATGATCTTTGGCAAATTATTGGGTAATAATGATAATAATTACCAGAATGTATTAATCCATGGACGAACAATGAATGAGGAAGGAGGAATAAAGAGAATTTGATAACAGTATTATTTATTATTATTATTAACATTATTATTATTATTATTTAGTATATTATTATTATTATTTATTATATTCATTTTATTCATTATTATTATTATTATTATATTTAACAATAATAATATAATAAGGTATAATAATAATAATACATATCGTCATGAAGTAGTGATGTTATTTAATTATTCATTATTGTTTATATGATTATCATTATTATTATTCTACTGGTCACACTTCATTGCAAAAATAATTATCATAACAGTAATAATTACAGTAATAACGAGATTAATTAAAATCATGATATAAATAATATTTATAACATCGTTATTATTGTTATTATTATGTTATTGCTATTCATTTAGTGTTGTTATTGAATAGTTATAGTTGCCAGGAAAATAAGATCTATTAACTGCATAATTGCAAAATAAGAATAATAATTGAATAAATGATGATAGATAATTGCAAGTTAAATGATGATAATTGATGATAATGATGATAATGATGATGATACACACGATATAATGATGATAATCTGATAATAAATGATGATAATCATGATAATAATGATGATAATACAGGAATTGTGTACCTAGTATATATATCAAAAAAGGTTTAAAGAAAAAAAATCCCAGAAGTCGAGAAAAAGCGGCAAAATCTGAGCGAAATTAGCTTTTGGACGAGTAATACTCCAAAAATGACGTTTTTTTCCATGTCATTTGATGATTTTGGCAAGTATTAGTGTAATAATGATAATAATACCAGAATTGTATTAATCATACCAATAATGATGATACAAGCTGTTGAGAGAATAAAGAGAATTTTGGATAACATTCATATATTATTATTATATTATTATTATATTATATAATAGTAGTATTTATTATTAGTTATTTATTTATTATTTTATTATTATTAATTTTATATTTTTATTTATTACTTTTAATTATTAGTATAATTGCACAAAAAACTATTATAAGGTAACGTGTGTTATAACAATAATATAGTATCAAGAATGTATAATAATATTCATTACTGGTATATCGTAATTAAATATTGTATTATTAATAGTATTATTGTTATGAGTATCATTATTATTATTTCTACTGGTAGTATATTGACAAGAGAGAAATTTCATACCAGTAATAATTACCTGTAATAACGATATACTAATTAAAATAATGATATAAATAATTATTATAACAATCGTTATATTGTTATTATTATGTTATTGCTATTTTTCCCCAATTTAAAAAATTTTGTTGGGTTTGTTATTGTATAGTTGCAGAAATATAGATTTAAACTGCAATAATTCAATAATAAGGATAATAATTGCAATAATGATGATAATAATTGGCAAAAAGAGATAATGATGATCAAATTAATGATGAAATGATGATGATAAAACGGATAATAATGATGGATTGAATCATGATAATAATGATGTTAATCATGATAATAATGATGATAATAAAAGGAATTGTTGTCCCCTATTAGTAATAAAAATAAGTAAAAGAAAAAAATCCAGAAGTGCGAAAAAGCGGCAAAATCTAGCGAAATATAGTCTTTGAGGAGTATATCCTCAAAATGACTTTTTCAATTCATTTGATGATTTGGAAATTACATAGGGTAATAATGAATAATAATTACCAGAATTGTATTAACTCAGACGATAACGTATGATATAAGTGAGAATATAAGAGAAATTTGATAACTATTATTATTAATAGTATTATTATCATTATTATTATATAGTATTATTATTATATTATTATTATTCATTTATTACTTATTATGATTTATTATAAACAAGTTAATAATAATAATAAGTATAATAATAATGAATACTAATCGTTATAATAGCTGTCTATTTAATTATTATTATTGTTATGATTATCATTATTGATTATTTTCTACTGGTAGTATATTCAGCATACAAAATACTATCATAACAGTAATAATTACAGTGTAATAACGATTATTAATAAATAATGATATAAATAAGTACTATAAATCGTTATTATTGTATTATTTATTGTTATTGCTATCATTATTGTTGTTGTTATTAGTATAGTTGCAGAAATATAGATTATAACTGCAATAATTGCAATAATAAGAATAATAATTGCAATAATGATGATAATAATTGCAATAATGATGATAATGATGATAATAATGATGATAATGATGATGATAATGATATTAATGATGCTAATCATGATAATAATGATGATAATAAAGGAATTGTGTCCCGATATAATAAAAAAGGTAAAGAAAAAAAATATGACCAGAATTCACGAAAGCTGGCAAAATCTAGCTGAAAGTATAGTCTTTTTGCGGGAGTATACTCCCAAAATGACGTTTTTCCATTCATTTGTGATTTTGGCCAATTATTAGGGTCATATAATGATAATAATTACCAGAATTGTATTAATGTCATGACAATATGATGATAAAGTCGAGAAATAAAGAAATTTTGATTAACATTATTATTATATATTATTTATTTATTATGATTATTATTACACTATGTATTAGATTATGCTATATTATTTATTATTATTATTATTATCTATTATTATTACTTTATCTTGATATTACTTTTAATTTAGTAGTATATGCCAAAAAAAGATAATTATAAGGTAATTATAAACCAATAATGTCAATAATAATAAGTATAATAATAATAATACTACTCGTTATAATATTGTTATTAATATTATTATTTTATGATTATCAGTATTATTATTTTAGCTCGGTAGTATATTGCAAAAATAATATCAGAACAGTACATAGTAATTACAGTATGATAACGATTATAATTAAAATAAGATAAAAAATATATAACATCGTTATGATTGTTATTATTGATTGTGATTGCTATCATTATGTTGTTGTACAGTATAGTTGCAGAAATATAGATTATAACGCAATAATTGCAAACATAAGGAGATAATAATTGCAATACTGATGATAATAATTGCAATAATGATGATAATGCTGATACTAAATGATGATAATGATGATGATAACGATAATAATCATGACTATCATGCTAATAAATGATGATAATCATGATAATAATGATGATAAATAACAGGATGTGTCCATATATAATAAAAAAAAGTAAAAAGAAAAAAAATCCCAGAGAAGTTCGAAAAAAAGCGGCAAAATCTAGCGAAATAAGGTCTTTGAGGAGTATAACTCCAAAATGACGGTCCCTTTTTTTTCCATATATTTGATGATTTTGGCAATTATTAGGTTAATAATGATAATAATTACTCAGAATTGTATTAATATCATGAACAATAATGATGATAAAGTGGAGAATAAAGAGATTATTTGATAACATTATTATTAATTATATTTATACATTAATTATTATTATTATTATTATTTTATTATTATTATTTATTTATTAGTAGTATTATTATGATATTATATATTATCTATTATTATTCATTTATAACTAACTAATAATAACTAATAAGTATAAGCAATAATAATTACTAACGTCGTATAATATTGTTATTAAATATTATGACTTTGTAATGATTATCACGATTATTATTTTCTACTGTGTAGTATAATTGCAAAAAATAATTATCCGTATTACTACGTAATAATTACAGTTAATAACCGATATTAATTAAAAATATTATAAATCATAATATTATAAACATCGTTCAATTATTGTTCATTATTATTTGTTATGCATATCATTATTGTTGTTGTTATTAGTATAGTTGCAGAAACTATAGATTATCACTGCAATAAGTGCAATAATAAGCATAATATTGCAATAATGATGATAATAATTGCAATAATGATGATAATGATGATAATTATGATGATAATGATGATGTGATAACGATATAATGATGATAATCATGATAATAATGTATGATAATCATGATAATAATGATGATGATAACAGGAATTGTGTCCATATTAATAAAAAAGGTTTTTTAAGAAGAAACAAAAAATTACCAGAAGTTCGAAAAAAGCGGCAAAACTCTGAGGTGATAAATATTGGAGTCTTTTGAGAGTATACTCCAACCCATGACGTTTTTTCCCATTCATTTGATGATATGGCAATGAGTTAGGGTAATAATGATAATAATACCAGAATTGTATTAAGATCATGGACAATAATGATGATAAAGTGAGAATAAACGAGAATTTGATAACGATTATTATTATTATTATATTAATCTATGATTCATTATTTATTATTATTATTATTATCCTTATTAATTATTATTTATTATTATTTATATATGACTTTACCTATGTATTTACTTTGTTAATGATTTCGTATTGTATTGCTACAAAAAATTTATATTATAAGTGTACCATTTAACAATAAATAATAATAAATAAGTATAATAATATAATACTAATCGTTAAAATATTGTTCTTAATTATTTATTATTGTTATGATATCATTATTTATTTCTACTGTAGTCTAATTGCCAAACAATTAATTACCCATAACAGTAAATAATTACAGTAATAACGATAGTAAATAAAATAATGATACATAGATATAATTATTATAACATCCCCCGTTATTATTGTTACACTATATTGTTATGCTAATCATTATGTGTTGTTATTAGTATAGTTGCAGAAAATATAGATTTTTATAACTGAAAATAATTGCAATAATAAGGATAATAAGTGCCGAATAATGATGATAACTAATTGCAATAATGATGATAATGATGATTAATAATGATGATATGCTGATGATAACACGATAATAAAGGATGATACTTCATGATAATACATGTATGATAATACATGATAAATTTAATGATGATATATAACAGGAATTGTGCTCCATATATAATAAAAAAGGTAAAAGAAAAAAAAAATCTCGAAGGCGAACAAAAGCACAGAGCAAAATTCTAGCAGAAATACTAGTCTTTGAGGAGGTATACTCCAAAATGACCGTTTTTCCATTCCATTTGATGATTTTGGCAATTATTCGGGTAATAATGATAATAATTACACAGAAATGTATTAATCATGAAAATAATGATGATAAAGTGAGCAATATAAAGACAAATTTTTGAAACATTATGTATTGTGGATTAATTATTTAATAATTCATTCCTTATTATTTAGTTGTAGTAGTATTATTAATTATGTATAGTGTATTGATGTGATTATTAGTATTGATTATTTTTTATTTATTATGTAATTTTATTATACACAGAATAATGAATAATAGATTATAATAATAATAATACTAATCGTTATAATATTGTTATTAAATTATTATGTTATGATTATCATATTATTAGTTCCTAATGGTAGTATACATTTGCAAAATATCAATTATCATAACAGTAATAATTTACAGTAATAAACGATTATTAATAATATATAATGATATAACACTAATTGATTTATAACAATCGTGACTATTGTTATATTATTGTTATTGCTCATCACAGGTATTGTTGTTTGTTATAGTATAGTTGCAGACATATAGATTATAACTGCAATAACTGCAAATAATTAAGAATAATAATGCATGTAATAAATCGAGATGATAATCAATTGCAATAATGATGGATAATGATGATTTAATCTAAATGTTGAGAATGATGAGATCAACGATAATAATGATGATAATCTGATAATTAAATGATCGATAATCATAGATGATACTAATGATGATAATAATACGACAGGAATCTGTGTTCCATATATAATAAAAAAAGGTTAGTAAAAGACAAAAAAAGATCCCAGAAGTCGAAAAGCCACAGGCAAATCCTGATAGCAAAGTAGAGTCTTTGTAGAGTATACTCCAAAATGAGCGTTTTATTTCCATTCATTTGATGTTTTGGCAATTGTTTCATATAGATGGGAATTAATGAATAATAATTACCAGAATGTATTAAGTCATGACAATAATGATGATAAAGTGGCTGAATAAAGATGAAATTTTTTGATACCTTATTATTACTTATTGCTTAGTTATTCACTTTCTATTATTATAATATGTATTTATTATTATTATGGATGATATAGTAGTGTGAGTATCTATTAGTATTATTATTACTCCCTAATTTATTATTACTTATGACATTATAGTATTAATTGCCAAAAAATATATCTATGATAGAAATAATGTTAATCCGTTATAGCAATAATAATACAAATAAGTTTAATAATAATAATACGAATCGTTATAATATTGTTCATTATATTATTATGTTATTGGTGTAGGATGTATATACCAGTATGTATTTATTTGGTCTACTCGGTAGTATAAGTTGCAAAAATAATTAATCATACCATAATAATTACTAGCACATAACGGATATTAATTAAAATAATGATTTATGAAATATAATATTAAACATCGTTATTATTTGTTGATTAATTTATTGTTCTTGCTAGTCATTGATTGTTGTAGGGTTATTTGAGTACAGTTGCAAGAAATATAGATTATAACTGCAATATAATTGCAATAATAAGAATATAATTGCCATAATGATGATAAATAATTTGCAGAAATGATGATAAGATGATACATGAATTGATGATAAAATGATTGACCTTTGATAACGATCAAATAATGATGATAATCATGCTAAAATGCATGATAATCATTTGATAATAATGATGAAATAACAGGAATTGTCCCCCCCCCCGTTCCCATACATATATACACCGCACAAAAACTCGGCCGAAAACGAAAAAAAAATCCACAGAAGCGAACACAGCAGTCTGCCCACGTGAGAGAGAACGACTCAAGTACAGTGTATGTGCTAAATATATAATGATTGAGCTATACTCCAAATACACAGAACGAAGCGCAGTGGATAGATCTTATCCCATCATTTAGAATACGTATGTGCTGAGTAATGCGCAAGTTTATAGCCGAATCAGAAAAGGACAACTACGGATTGCAGAATATAAGACCTACAGCAAAATTCTAGAATAATCACATTAGATAATGTCAATTGGACGAGATGTGAAGAATGATGGATTATGTATTCACCGTATATATATAAGAGACGACGAGTATATTAATTAACACATCGTATAGACACTAAGATCAATCCGGATATTTAAGTATGTATTGCAACAAATCTTAGACATAGTAAGTGGTTAACTAGTTGCCACACTATAAACAGGATAAGCTTATAATGATAGGAATTAGAAAAATAAAGCCACCGTAATAATAATAATATATACTATTTAAATCGATAATAGTAAATGATATAGCTTCATAATACAAGCATTAATTGTTAAATGGCCTATTGAGTAGTATCACGCATCCTATTATTTTCTCACCTACTTCGGTAGTATATATTGCAAAATAATATAACATAAACAGTAAATATATAGGCACTACAGTAATAAACGATTAGAAGAATAGAAATAAACAGATATCATAATAGCAATCAGAATCTAATATAATGAACAACGTCGAGGTTTAATAGTGTCTATATAATTATGATTTAATTGCTATCATTATTGTATGTTATAGTATATAGTTCGCAGAAATGTACTAGATCCTATAAACTGCTGCACATTAATTGCCAATAATAAGGAATAATTAATAGCAAAAGTAATCGATGAATAATAAGTGCCCATAATTGATGATTTTACAAGCACATGATAGATAAATGAAAATGAGATGAATGATGATAAGATTAACGCTAGAGAACCCATGTAATGCATGATAATCTATGTTAATAATGGATGCATAATCATTGATAATAATGATGATTGTCAATTAACAGGAACTTGTGTCCCTCCCCGATATAATAAAAAGGATAGGTAAAAGAAAAAAAATCCCAGGAAGTCCCGAAAAAGCGGCACAAATCATAAGCCGAAATATCTACTATTCTTTTGAGAGTATACACCCAAAGACGTTTTTTCATTATTTGATGATTTATGCAAAGGAAAAGTTGATTTTCTATAGTTAAGGTAATAATGATATAATTATCCAGAATGTAGACATAATAATGAACCAATAATGCATCGGATAAAGGAGAGGAATAACAAGAGAATTTTGAGTACATTATATATTATGTATGTTATTATAATATAGCTAAGTAGATATCTATGGCTAAGAAATTAATATTATTATTTTATCATGAGTAATTAGCTAGTTATTATTATAATATAAATTATATTACTTTTTCTCATAAGTCAAAGGAATAATAAATAATAAAAAAAAAATTTTAGAAAAAAAGAATTTTATAAAATATTATTCTTGGAGTAAAATCCAAAAATATTTTTAACATAATTTTCAGAAAAGGATTTTAAATTTAAAATAATAATATAATAATTATAAAATTTTATTTGTATATTATGACCATATTTTTGTTGTGAAATTAAAGGAGAAATTGATTATAACTAATTAATTAAATTATAAATAATAATTGAATTATGATAATAATTAAAAATTATGATATATGTTTAAAAATTTATTTTTAATATATAATATAATTATTTTATTATATAAAATGAATAAAATAATAAAATAATAAAAATTTTAATATAATAAAAAAGGAAAAGAAAAAAATCCAATTAAAAGGGCCAAAAATCGAATATATTCTTTTAGGTTCTCATGAGTTTTTCATTTTGAATTTGAATTATTGGGTAAAATGATAATTTTACCAGAATTTTTATCATCAAAAATGATATAATAGAAAAAAGAATTTTATAACATTATTATTTATTATTATTTATTAATTATTAGTTATTTTTTTATATTTAAGATATAATATTTTTAATTTTAAATTTATTAAAATTAAATATAATTGCCAAAAATAATTATAAAAATTTTCAAATAATATAATAAGAAAAAAATAAATAATGTAAATATGATTTTTTTAAGTATGATTATAATATTATAATTTATGGTAATAATTGAAAAATAATTATCATAAATAATAATAACGGGAAGTGTTATTAAAATAATTTTAAAAAAAATAAATGTTAAGAAAAAATTTATGGATCAAAAAGGGGTTAATTAGTTGCAAAAATTTAAGTTTAATCAATATCCAATAAAAAGTATATCAATATTGAGATAAAATTTGCAAATGATATAATGAGATAATAATAGATAATAATAGAAATAATGATGAAAAATGAAATAAGAAATGATAAAATATATAATAAAAATTTGATATATATATATGTTTAAAAAATCAAATTGAAAAAAAATTACGTTATTTTTAATTATACTAAAATAGTTTTTCCAATTTAATTTAATTATAGGTAATAATAAAATTTAATTTACGATTTATTAATATGACATAGAGTAAGTGAAAAAAAGAAATTTTGTAACTTATTATTATTATATTATTATATTATTATTATGTATTTTATTATAATTATAAATTATATTATATAAATTATTTTTAAATTAATTATATATTATTTATAAAAAATAATATATAATAAACAGAAATAAATAATTAATTAATTAATTTTTTAAAATTTTAATATTATTATTGAGATTATATATTATTATTCTCTGTATTAATTAAAAAATAATATAAAGTAATAATCATAAAACGATTTTAATTAAAATAATGATATAAATAATTAATAAATGTTTTTATTTTTAATTTTATTGTATTATTTTGTTTTTTAGTAAAATTGAGAAATATAGATATAACGGAAATTTGCAATAAAAAAAAAGAAAAAGAAAAAAACCCCCCAAAGTAAAAAAGGGAAAAAATTTAAAACAAAATATATTTTGAATATACCAAAATGATTTTTTTTTATTGGGGATGTTTTTTTTTTAAAAAAAAGAAAAAAAAAAAAAAGAAAACAGAAATAGTTGGGGGGGAATAAAAAATTTTCATTATTTTGATTTTTATTTTTAAAATTTAAAATTATTAATTATAAAAATTTTTATTTTAGATTTTAATTATTATTATTATTATTTAAAAAAATTTAAAAAATAAAAATAAAAAAATAAATATTTTAAATTTTTTTAATTTTTTTAAAAAATTATTTTTTATGTTTTTAATTATTATTTTTTTTTAAAATTTTAAATAAAAAAAATAATATAAAAAAAAAAAATTAATAAAAAATTTTAATTAAAATAATAAAAAAAAATAATTATTAAATTTTATTTTGTTATTTTTTTAAATTTTGATCATAGGGTTTTAATAAGTTGAAAATTATAATTATAAAATAATTAAATAAAAAAAATAATTTTGCAAAAATGATGAAATTAATGTTATAAATGTGAAAAAGAGTATAATAAAAGAAAAAAAAAGATAAAATTATAAAAATGATGATAATTTAAAATGATATAAAAAAATGTTCCATAATAATAAAAATTTTTTAAAAGAAAAAAAATCCAAATAAAAAAAGGGGAAAAAAAATAAAAAAAGGAAAACCCAAAAAAGGCCCATTAGATTTTGGTTTTGGGGTTATAAAAAATTTTCCCAAAATTTTTTTAAACTGAAAATATGATAAAAAGAAAAAAAGAAATTTAAAAATAAAATTTTATTTATTTTTATTATTATTTTTATTATTTTTATTTTTTTTATTATTATTTTTTTTTTATTTTTATTTTTTTTTAAATTACTTTAAATTAGTTTCCAAAAAATAATTAAAGGAATTATAAAAATTTAATAATAAAAATAAGTAAAATAATAATTAAATTTTTATTTTTAATTTTTATGTTTTTATATTATTTTTTTTTGGAGATAATTTGCAAAAAAAATATCAAACAGTAAAATTTAAAACGTATTAAATTTAAATAATGATATAAATAATTTTATAACATTTTTTTTGTTTTTAATTTATTTTTTATTGTTTTTTTTTTTGGGTTTTAATTTTAATGCAAAATTTAAATTAAAAGAATAATTGAAATAAAAAAAATTTAATTTAAAAAATTTAAATAATAA
>NW_023662737.1:10000-15770 GCF_015228065.2 Penaeus monodon | reverse complement strand
CGTTTTCTTTTTTATTGTTTATTGTGTGAGTTGGAGGTGGTCCACTCACTTTGCCCAGGGATGGATTTTTGTTTTTATAAGAGACACAAACACCTGAGATCTGTACGGACTATGCTAAGGTCCAGATCACCAGTTGACCCGGCTAATTTGTCAGCCTGCTCATTGCCATGGATACCAGAGTGGCCTGGTACCCATATTAGCTTGATTGATTTATTGGCACCATGTAGCTTACGAATGATATTACCCAGAAGTTCATTTTTGGTGGTTTCTAATGATTTAATGGCTTTAAGTGAACTTAAGGAATCTGAAAAAATTACTATTCTATCGTGGGTCGTCGATAGTGCAAAATCAATGGCTTTATCAATGGCAAAAAGTTCAGCAAGAAAGATCGATGTATGATTCGGCAGTCTGAACTTTAGTTCACATTCAGTCGACCATACACCCGCACCCACACACTCTCTGTCTTGGAGCCGTCGGTATATATATGAAAAAAAGGGAGATGTTTAACAAGGATCTCTCTGAACCTCTGGCGTACCTCCACCTCCGGCGCCATGGCCTTAGCTGATGGAAGCCAAGCTTCCATGATGGAAAAATTGGGAGTTTCCCATGGCGCTATATTTGACTGAACCAGGGTATCGATGGTAGAGAGATCTATACCGACTTTCTCGACGAGGTCGTGGAGTCTCGTGGCAAAGGGCCTAATGCCACTATTGCCATTAGGGTGGCTCGGGACTCGAGCCACCTTTGCGGCATAGCTCAAGGCTAACTGACCGCGTCTGAGTCGGAGGGGAGGTACTCCTGACTCCACCTCAAGACGCTCGATCCGAGTGCACTTCAGGGCTCCAAGACACACACGCAAACAGGCATTCTGCACAGCATCCAATCCTTTCAAACTTGTTCTCGATGCCGAACCATACACGATTGACCCATAATCTACTTTAGACCTAATCAGGGCTTTATATACCATTAGCAAAGACTGTCTATCAGCTCCCCATTTACTACCAGAAATGCACTTTAATAAATTCAGTGCTTTTTGACATTTATTCTTTAACTGACCAATGTGGTCTTTCCAATTGAGTCTACTATCAAAAGTAGCCCAAAACTTTGCAGAATTTTGAATAGGTATTGGGTGGTTGTCTAGAGTTAGCCTGATGTTCGGCTTTCTCCTACGTGAAAAAATTACCCCAATACTCTTTCTAATGGAAAACTTAAAACCCCACTGGAGGCCCCAGTTATGAATCATATCCAGTGCCAATTGGATGCGATTTGCTGAGAATTCTGCATTATTGCTGGAATGCCATAATGCACAATCATCAGCGTCGTGAGTATTTAAGATTCAGAGGACTGGTAGATTCAGTGTCATACATAGAAATAATTTGGTGACAAGACACTTCGCTTGTGGGGACCCCGTTTGCCTGGACAAACCAATGTCAAAAGTTATATTGTCAGAAAATAATTTGACAGCAAACGTTTCTGTCAGAAATGAAATTTTGATAAAACAGGCTAGTTTCCCGTAATCCAAAAGCATAAAGTTTTCTGAGTAGGCCATATCGCCATGTCATGTCGTAGGCTTTTCTATATCTAAAAAATACGCGATCAAAAATCTTTTTTGGCAATGGGCCTCTTGAATATGTAGCTGTCAGCTTGACTAGCTGATCGAGAGTTTGGAGTCCCTTGCGGAAGCCGCCTGCTCGTCAACTATAACTTACTGAATTTAGAAAATGCAATAGCCTACTGGTTAACAATTCGTTTCCATGACCTTGCATAAGGGCAACTTGTCACGCAATTGGGGCGGTAGGAGATGGCAAAGTCTGGGATTACCCCTACTTTCAATATGGGGAATGATGTGGGCGAGTGCCATGATTTGGAAAAGTGTGGCTTTCCAAATTTCATATGTACACTCTATCAACTTAATCATGTCATCATGATTAAGATGCTCTATCATCTCATATCGAATCTCATCTTGGCCTGGGGATGTCCCTCTCCATGCTTCTAGGGCTCGGCAAGCTCATCCATTTAAGATCTTATTGTATCAAAGTCATCTCCTGTGGCAAAGTGAATTGTTTGCAGCTCCAGCCTCTTCCTTGGTGGTCAGGAAGGTGGATGGTAATTAGCTGAGCTGCTTGTATGAGAGAACTGCCTGGCGAGTTGCCTTATCAATGTGCTCCTAGGCGAGGCTAATGCTTACCCGATTCTATGATGTTATTAATTTTGATGCTGTTTTTTTCTTATTGATTTTATTGACATGGACCAAACCTCTGATATTTTGGTGTTGCTGTTTATTGTTAGAGACAAAGCTCCGCCAGGAGTCTCCTTTTTGCTTGTCTTAGTTACTCTAGCGAGCCCTAGCTCTTGCTAGTTTGTATTGCAAAGTTCTCTTTGTGATGTTTATTTTTGAAAGCCTGTAGGCCTTATTGCGTCCGGCAAGCGCCCTGCCAATCTGGGTCCCCATGGAACTCTATGCTTAACGCTATCTGTCGAAGTTTTAGGAATGGATAGCAATGCTGCTTCTATAATCGCATTCTGAATATGTTGTACTTTATCATCATGGTTTCTCCAACAAGTTCGAGCTTGACGCTCCTTGTGAAGGCGGACCCAGTCTGCTCGTTTTACGTAAATGTTGCGCTGAAGGCGTTTTCTACTGTGTGCATGAATATTTAATCAAACTAGGAATGATGACGCTTCCCAACGATCGTCAATGGTGTGCACAGGCACTTGCTGTTGCTATTGATAAGAGACCATTGATAAGTAATAAAGCGTCATTACCGGTATTAATATCGTCCACCGGCGTCGGACTACCATCATTCAGAAGGACTAGATCAGACTCATTCAGCAACTTAACTACTTGCTACCTCTACCATCCACCCGCAGGGAACCCCATAACGTATGATGAGCTATTACAATCAGTACAATTACTTTATTTGTGCAGACGTGCCTGACGAGCAAAAGCTCATCATGGCTATCACTGCATCAGGGGTGACAATAACAGTGAACATATAGCCGATCGTGCCATTAATTTTTAACTTTGCATGCGACAAACTCCAAAGTGAATCAATATCACTTCTGTAACAGGGAGGCTTTGGTGGATGTACATGGGCGACTCCGCCTCCACCCCTACCCTCACGATCCTTCCGACTTAATGGTAAGTTTCCTCAGCGAAACGACCTCGTTAGAGACGAGGTTGTTAAGTGCGTTTTCTTGGAGAACTATAATTCGGGAGCATAGGACGAGGCTAATAATTTAAGGTCATTTACTTTAGATCTAAACTTCGACATTCCCATTGTATAATGGCGACGCGAAGAGTACTTTTTATGGGGTTTGGAGTGCCTTCTCCACCAGTTTTTTTCTTTTTTTGGGAGGGAGACGCCTCCTCTCACCTCGCTCCCCGGGACCTCTCTCGGATGTTTGGAGCAGAAGCCCCTCCATTTCCTGCACCTCCTGGTGATGGAACGACTGACAGATTGATTGCGATCTGCTTCCTCTCACGAGAACCGATCGCGGCCAGACAAAGTCCTCCAGAGTACCCGGACGGGAATGTGCGCTCCGGACTGTGAATTCAGTATCGCACACAACACACAAACACACAAATACACACGCGCGTTCGCGCACAACACACACACAGACACACACATACACTCACAGAGACCACACACAAACCACCAACCAAACACCCATATACACGAACACATATTAATAATATATCATATATATATATATATATATATATATCTATATATAATATGATGTTGTGTGTGTGTGTTTGTGTGTGTTGGCGTGTGTGGTGTGTGTGTTCGTGTGTGTGTGTGTGTTCGTGTGTGTGGTGTGTTTAATATGTGTGGTGGGTGTGTGTTTGTGTGTATATCTGTGTGTGTGTTGTTTGTGTGCGTGCATGTATATATATCTATAAACATATAAATTTGTGTGTGTGTATGTTATGTGTGTCCTACGTGGGTGTGTGTAGTATGTTTGTGTGTGTGTATATAGATATATATAATATAATATATATATATATACTAATATTATATATTATGACATATATATGTTGTATATATATTTTCATATATATATGGATATATGTGTACATATATGTATCATAAAATCTATATATAGTATATATATATATAGTGGTATATAAGATAATATATATTTATATATATTATATATTCATATTATATTGCGTGAAGAGAAGACGACTCATTTATATATAATATATATTATATATATAATATTATATATATATATAATATATATATATATTAACATATTATATATACAGCTTGTATATATGTTTTGTTTATATATATATATTATATAATATATATATAGATATATATATATATTATATTTATCTGTATATATATATATCCATAATCTATATATATATATATTATATATATATGTATATATATATATATATATTAATAGATATATATATACATTAGTTATATTATCGTAATGTGTCTATATAAATAACTTCATATATTTATTATATATATAAATACCACACAATACCACCACACACACAGCATATATACACCACAACACCCCACACACACACACACACACACACATACACAATCACATACACACACACACACACACAAACACACACACACCACACAATAATTTTACTTTAATATATTTTATATAATAGAATAACTATATATTTATATATTTAAATAATATTAAAACCAAATTTATTTAAATTTACCCACCATGTTTATATATTCCCCATAAAAATTTTATCTATATATTTTTAAATAAAATTATTAAAATTCTTGCTACTAAAAATTTCCTCCCAAAAATTTCGGGTTCTCTGTCCTTCTCACCTTTATATTATAATATTATAGATATTATTAAATTTAAATAAAAATTATTGTACCCCCCCTTTCTCTCCACAAATTATGGACCGGGGCCCCAACCCCTTTTAAATATAATATATTTAGTTTAATTAAGTTATAAAATTTAATATTATACACAATATTTCAGAAATAATTCCCTATTTAAATTATTTTAAATTATTTAAAAAAAAATATTAAATTTTATTTAATTATAATCTTTAAGTAATTTTTTTATAATAATAAACTAAGTGTAATAAAAGGCTAATCATATAATAAGAATTTTTTTTAAAATTCATTAAAAGTTTTAGATTTATTATTTTAAAATATTACATACAAATAATTTTAAAATATTTAATATAATTAGATTTCTTCAATTTTTAAATTTTATTTTTAAATTTAAGGGAAATTATATTTTATCATTATAATACTTATTTTTTTTATAATTAAAAATAAATTTTGAATCTTTAATATTTGTTTGGTTTGTTGTTTTTTTTTTGGGTGGTGTTTTGGTGTTTTGTTGTGTATACATATATAATATATTTAAATTTTTAAATTTTCCCTAATAATTAATTATAAAATAATTATATCATATTAATAAATTTTTGATGAATGGAATATAAAATATATTAAAATTTATTAATATAATATTTTTAACAATTTTATAATGAATTTTATAAAGATGCTACCATATTATAAATAATTATATTTTATAATTAGATATATATCTTTTTATAAATAAAATAAATTATATAAATTTTAAAAATTTAAAATATATAAAAAAATATGTATTTAATAAAATTTATAAAACATATATACTTTTAAAACACACCAATTATATTATAAATTTAATTTAATTTTAATAATTAATAATATATAGTAAAAAAATCTATTTTAATATAATATAATAATATTTATTTTAAGTTTTAAAA
>NW_023662737.1:0-2500 GCF_015228065.2 Penaeus monodon | reverse complement strand
ATTTGTTGTGCACGGGGACTAGTTCACAAAAACGAGTGAAGTTATCAATGAAGACTAAAATATAACGATTTCCATTGCGAGAAGGTAGAAAACCTGACAATGTGTCACAAGAGACCTTCTGGAAGGGAAAGTCTGGAATGTCATATTACAATGCAGTGGCTGGGTCACTGGTATTTCCTTTGTAATATGGGCATTGCTTGCAAGACTGAACATGCTCAGCAACTTTGCTAATGAGGTGTGGGAAAAAGAAGCGTTGCTGATCTAAGTGAATTGCCTTATACTTACCACAGTGTGCAGCTTCTTTCGATTCATGGAAAAGAGGAAGGATTCGACCTTCAAGAGATTCAGGAATAACTACAAGTTTACGAGATGCCTTGAGCTTTCTTGTCCTAAATCGAGACTTGTAGCAAAGTAGACCGTTAGCATCGAGGTACAATTGACTTACTCGAACATGTCTGCTAGGGGGAGGTATTTCATTCCTTTCTAAGGCTTGAATTAAGGGGCCGTACAGATTATCATTACGTTGCACCAGCCGGATCTCGTCCTCCGTGGGGGGTTCCATGGGAGGTACGGCTGGAGCAGCCAAGACCGGGGAGGTAACAGAATGAATGGGGTCGGAACGGCGACTTGGGGTCGGAACGGGGAGCTTCATGTGCAGGCCGGATCTCGTTCCAAGATCCTCACGGTAGCGCGCAGATTACAGTCGTGCAATGTCAGAGAATTTCATCTTGCGGGAGGCAAAGGTGGGCGAGGAGCTAGATTCAAGCAGGTTGTGAGCGTCAGAGAGGGGAGCGCATGATAGCGTGTCGGCAACATTTTGCTTCCTGGGTAAATAAACAATGGTGACGTCAAACTCTGCTAGAACTTCAATTGCGCGGGCGCGTCGTCCATGAGGGTCCCTACCTTTAAATATGGACGTGAGGGGGGAATGATCAGTGTGCACTTCTATCTGATATCCCAAGATTAGCTCTCGAAAGTGACGGAGGGCCCATGTGATACTTAGTAGTTCACGGTCCGTCGTATGATAGCGTTTCTCCGCTGAATTGAGGGCGCGACTTGCAAAAGCAATGGGCTGCGTTTTTCCAGAATGGCCATGTTTCTGGTGGAGTACTGCTCCGAGCCCGAGGTTTGAGGCATCAGTGGTGAGGACAAAAGGCAAGCTGAAATCGGGGAAGGCTAAGAGTGGAGCCTTAATTAATTGCGACTTAAGAGTTGTAAATGTGGCTTTTTCCTCGTCTGTCCACTGCCAAATAGAATCCTTTTTAAGGAGATGATTAAGCGGTGTCGCGATGGACCTGTAATCTTGAATGAACGGCCTGTAAAAACCTGAAAGGCCTAAAAATGATCTCAATTCCTTCTGGTTCTTAGGTGTTGGAAAGTCGGCAATGGCTTTAACTTTTGAATCATTAGGTGCAATACCTTTAGATGACAAGGTATGGCCTAAGAATTCTAACTTAGATTTGAAGAACTGACACTTGCTAGGTTGAATAGTTAATCCTGCAGTTGATAGCCTATTGAAAACCTGATGCAATTTATTCTCGTGTTCAGAGAGGGAGGGCGAGCAAATTAAAATATCATTTAAATACACGATCGTTAATTAATCCTGATAGTACAAGTGACATTAATCTGCTAAATGTAAGAGGGGAATTGCGAAGGCCAAAAGGGCATACTAAAAATTCAAAGTGTCCCATATGAGTCGAGAAAGCCGTATATGGCACGCTCTCAGGAGCCACAGGGACTTGCAGGAAGCCTTTAGCAAGGTCAATAGTTGAAAAAATCTTATTATTAGAGCCAATGTCTTGTAACAGCAATCTAAGATTAGGAATTGGGATGGATTCTGGCACTGTTATTTTATTCAACTTGCGATAGTCGACCACTGGGCGGAAAGTATTATCCTTCTTTGGAACAAGGAGGAGGGGGGAGGCCCAGGGTGAATTGCTTGGTTGAATAAGATTCATGTCCAACATTGTTTTAACCTCCTTTTCCAAGCCCTGTCGCTTTGAATGAGGGATCTTATAACTTGATATGTATGAAGGCTTAGCATCAGGCTCGAGGGTAATGGAGTGTTGAAGCAATGTTGTTTTTCTGATAGGACGGTCCTTGGTTGGCAGTACGCTTGGGAGTTCTTTAAACAAGTTAATCAAAATATCATATCCTTCATGAAAATCTAAACTTTGCTTCAGAACATGATCAGAGCTCTGCTCATCAGGGGAAGATGATGTTGCAGTGGCAGAAAAAACAGGGGAGGGAGCAGGTAAATCAAATTCGCAGATAGGCAAGTCTGTGAATTCATAGGATATTACAGGTACACCAGCGTTAATAGTCAATGGGACCGGGGTCAGATTAAATACATGCACCTGACATCTATTATCAGTAATATTATACAAGGAAGGTAATGTTGCACAACTTTTCTCGGTATTATCAGGTAATATCAAGCAGTACAGGAAGGAGAGTGCAGGGTGCTTGGTGTACTCAGATGTATTATCAGGTGAATAGTACG
>NW_023662736.1:12500-15771 GCF_015228065.2 Penaeus monodon | reverse complement strand
AGGTTTTCTATCTAATTTAAGGATGCTAGAAATGACAAGGTAACTGTAAAACACACCTTTTCTAACAGTTCTTATTTATTAAATATTGCAGACTCGCGAAAATAGTATGATTTTGCAGATCAACTAGCGGTAGAAGGCGATTTTGCTGGGTCATTTAATGGACTTTTAAAGATTTTGACGAGTGAAAATGAGGTAAATTTATAGCGTGGAAGAGAGAGATTTGGGAGTGGCCGGTGAAATTAGATTCATAAACTTTCTTTTATATTATCTATAGTCTACTATTATCTATCTCCGTCTCTTTTTAACTTTCTCTCTCCTCTCTCTCTCTCTCCTACTCTCTCTCTCTCTCCTTCTCTCTCACTCTCTCTCTCACTCTCTCCCTCACTCTCTCTCTCACTCTCTCTCTCACTCTCAATCTCTCTCTTTCTCTCTCTCTCTCTTTCCCTCGATCTCTTTCTCTCTACCCTTTTCCCTTTCTCTTCTCTCTCTCTCTCTCTCTCTCTCCTTGCTCTCCTTTCTCTCTTCTCTTCTCTCTCTCTCTCTCTATCTATCTATCTATCTATCTATCTCTATTTTCTTTTCTCTCTTTGTCTCTCTCCTTTTCTTTCTCCTTCCCTCTCTCTCTCCCTCTCCCGTTCTCTCAACTTAACCCACTAACTGTCCATATAATGTTGAGAAAATATTGCGAAACGGCATATTCATATGTACATTTTTTTTCTTTTTTTTGTTCAGTGCTAGCCGTCCTCACGTGTCCTCCATTTCAGACTCGAATATTCCCGTCCGCTTCGTCCTCCTGAAATGCAAGGCTGCTCCCCGGGCGTCCTGTTACTTTCGCCGAATTAAATCCATTCTGTATTTCCTCTCACTGACTCCGGCGCCCCTTACTCGCGTCCTCGGGTCGTTGCGGGGGATGCTGTTCTCGCGCGGTGTGTTCCGAGGAAAATGTGTGTGTGTGTGTGTGGTGTGTGTGTGTGTGTGTGTGGTGTGTGTGTGTGTGTGTGGATATACTTGCATTCATGCACAAACACACGCGCATGCACGCACACTAAATAAACACTCACACACACACACACACACCACACACACACACACACACATACACACACACGCACGCAATCACATACACACACACGCACACACACACATACACACACACGCAATCACATACGCACACGCAGACATGCAAACGCACACGCACACACCCACACCTTCTTGTGCATATATGTGTGTGTGTGTGCGTGTGTGTGTGTGTGCGTGTGTGTGTAGATATAATGTAGAATAGGTGTGTGTGGTGTGTGTGTGTGTAGGTTAAAAATTAGAAATAGATATTAGTGTGGTGGTGTTATGAGCGTATCAGGCTTGAGATGAAGATGCTTGTGTGTATGTGAAATTATAATATATATATATATTATATATTTATATATATTATATATATATATATAATATATATATATATATGTGTGTGTGTGTGTGTTTTAAAATATATATATATATATATAAAATATTTTATTATATATATATATATATTAATATATTATATATATATGGTGTGTGTTTTGTGTGTGTGTGTGTGTAGATATAAATGTAGAAATTATATGTGTGTGGGGTAGGTATAAATATAGAAATAGATATATATATGTGTGTGTGTTGATGAGCGATCATGGCATTGAGACTAAAAGCATGCTTTTGGCTTCTGCCCTCTTTTTGGGCTGTATGCGCCCCTACCGATGTATGTAAAACTAGATGTGAAAGAGGCTTTTCTACGCCAAACTCGCATCTGTGGCAGAAAATTTGCCCCCGGCGAGATTTTCGCCATTGCTCTGGGCGACCCTTCAGTGCGGTACCCGGCTGTGACCGAGCTGGTACGAGATGTCTGTCGGGCCCCCATGGCTCGGGAGCTGATCCCAGCAGCAAAAATAGCCTCCTTCTCCGGGACTTTGCTAGGTCCCAAAAAAATGATGATTTCCGGCTCCTGGTACCAGCGCTCCAACCGAAATCGCTGGACATGGTACAGCAAAAACGGGTACAGTGGCCAAGGAGATCGACCACATTCTGTTAGCACGCGAGGAGGACCCTCCAGAACTGCAGGGTTTCCCGGAAAGTGCCCAGTTCTGTGACACGACCATAGGCTGGTTGTGGCTACCCTGCGGGTCCACTTCAAAACCTCGTCCCTTCAGTGCCATCCTAAGGTGTTTCACCTGGACAGACTAAGCGAGGAGGAGTGTGCCGTGGGTTCACCTTGGCAGTCTCTGACCGTTTCACAAAAACTCGACAGCCTGACGGGCCCAGTTTCTTTTGGGGAGCTTTCAAGCGCGTAACGCTTGAACACCCATTCCAAAGCTGAAGAGTGGGAAAGTGCAGGCCATATGTGATTTCCCTGCTGAATGCTAAAGGCTGGGGGTGAACTATGGTCGGGTCCTGCATACAGTCCTGACTGCCATCTGGCAGTTGGTACCATTCCCCCTGCCTTTGAGGGGCGTGGTCATCCCTCTCCTGGAAGGGGAAAGGGGATCTTTGGGGATTGTAGCAACTACCGTGGCATTACACTGCTCAGCATACCGGGAAAGGTTCTCGCCTATATTCTTCTGAAACGGGCCCGCAACCACCTACTAAGGCATCAGAGACCGGAGCAGTCTGGATTTACTCCTGGCAAATCCACGATAGACCGTATACCAACGCTTCGAGTAATTGTGGAACGCTGTCGTGAGTTTGGTCGTGAGTTTTCTTGCGACCTACATCAACCTCAAGAAGGTGTTTGACTCAGTGCATCGGGAATAGCTATGGGAGATCCTGAGACTCGGGAATTCCGACGCAGATTATTGGCCTAATAGCAAGCCTTTATACTGGTACTGAAAGTGCTGTAAAGTGTGATGGGGTCTGTCAAACTTCTTCCCTGTTAATTCAGGGGTGAGGCAAGACTGTGTCCCCGCACCAATACTTTCAGCACCTGTATGGACGGATAATGGGCAGAGCTACTAGCCCAAAGTCAGTGTGAAGCAACACTAGGCAATATCAAGGTCTCGGACCTTGACTTTGAGGTCTGGAGTCACTGGTGGCGGCTCTTGGTGGGATTTAGCAATGAGGTGAAGCCCCTAGGCCTAGAGGTCTCCTGGAAACCCAAAACCAAGATCAGGACTTTGGGGGGGCCGTTAGGGGGAACCCGTTCAGACGATCCATGCTTGCGGCGGGATGTTGAAGTTACAGAGAGTTTTAATACCTTTGGGAGCGTAGTCCCTATCTCTGGGCTGTCAGACCAAAAAGTCAATAGACG
>NW_023662735.1:2500-15771 GCF_015228065.2 Penaeus monodon | reverse complement strand
TATATATATAATACATTGTAAATATATATATTATACATAAATATAAATATATATATATTATTTATTATTTATTTATATGTATATATGATATATACATTATACACACCATACCCATAATAATAAGTAATACGCACAAAACACACATCTGTCTTTGAATAGCCCTACATACATGCAGCACAGAATGAATATATTACACACACACGATTAAAGTCACGACAATATACTGCAATGCAATAGAGGTGAAATGAAGAGGAATGGATATTACATCTTGAGAACCGTGATTCTCTCTTCGATATTCTAAGAAAAGCCGAGTGAACGCGGTCTGTATTACACATGAATCAGGAACACGTAGGTGGGATGCGAGTGCTGAAGGGAGAGGAGAGGAGGAGAGGGGAGGAGGAGAGGGAGGAAGGGAAGAGGGGAGGAGAGGGGAGGAGGGGAGGAAGGGAGAGGAGGAGGACGAGGAGGAAAGGGGAGGAAGGGAAGAGGGGAAGAGGGGGAGAAAAGGGGAGGAAGGGAAGAGGAGAAGAGGAGGAGGAAGAGGAGGAGGAGAGGGGAGGAAGGGAAGAGGGGAAGAGGAGGAGGGGAGGGGAGGAAGGGAAGAAGAGGAGAGGAGGAGGAGAGGAGAGGAAGGGAAGAGGAGAGGAAGGGAAGAGGGGAAGAGGAGGAGGAGAAGGGGAGGAAGGGAAGAGGGGGAGGAGAGGAGAGGAAGGGAAGAGGGGAAGAGGGGAGAGGAGAGGGGGGAAGGGAGAGGAGAGAATGGAAAGGACAGGAGGGGAGGAGAGGGGGAAAAAAAAATCAAGGAGGGGAAGGGAAAGGAGGGGAGAGGAGGAGGGGGAAGAGAAGAGAAGAAAGGAAGTAAAGGAAGAGAAGATGGAGGAGAGGAGAGGGGGGGTAAAAGAGGGGAAAAAGGAAAAGGAAAGAAGGGGGGGAGACAAAAAGGGGGAGGGGAAATTTGGAAAAAAAGGGAAAAAGGAAAGGAGGAAAGGAAAAAAAAAGGAAAAAGGGAGGGGAAAAGGAGAAGAAAATGAGGGGGAAAAAAAAGGGGAAAAGGGAAGAGGGGAAGGGAGGGGGGGAAAGGGAGGAGAAGGAAGAGAGGGGGAAAAGAGGAGAGGAGGGAGAGGAGGAGAGGGGAAAGAAGGAGGGAGGGAAGAGGGGGGGAGAATGTGGGGGGAGAGGGGGAGAAGGGGAAAAAAAGAGGAGGGGGAAAAAGGGCCCAGATGAAAGGAAAGGAGAGGAGGAGGAGGGGGAAAAAGAAAAAAAGGGGGGGATGAGGAAGAGAGGAGGAAGAGGGGGAGAAGAGAAGGGGGGAAGAAGAGGGGGAGAAAGGGAGGAAGAGGAGGAGGAGGGGGAAAAAAGAAAAAGGAGGAGGGGGGAAAAGGGAAGAGCAGGAGAAAGAAGGAAGGGGAAAGGAGGAGGAGAAGGGGGGGGAGGAATAGGGGAAAGAGCTAAGGGAGGATGATTAGAAAAAAGGAAAAAAGGAATAAAAAGAGGGGAGAAGGGGGAGGGAAAGAGGAGGAAGGAAAAGTGGGGGGAAAGAGAAAGGGGGAGGGGAAGGGGGAAAAAAGAAAAAAGGAAGAGAGTTAGAGGAGAAAGAGGGGGAAAAATAAAGGAAAAGAAGGGGGAGAATAAAGAAGAGTCGATAGACAATAAAAACAAAATTATAAGAAAAGAAAGGAAGGAAAGAGATAAAGAGAAAAAATCAATGAAAAATAAAAAAAAGGGAAAAAAAAGAAAACCAGGGAATGTCAAACCCAAAATATTCTATCACTTTCTAAAATTTAAACCCGAAAAGGGAATCATTAAACTAAAGAGGAGAAACACAAAAAACGACAAAAAAAAAAAAAAAAGGAAAAAAAAAAAAAAAAAAAAAAAAATGACAAAAAGAGAAAAAAAACCCGATAATAAAAAAAAAAAAAAAAAATCAGCCCCAAAAAAAAAAAACGAAAGCAAAAACAAAAGAACGTAATAAAATTAGAAAAAAAATTTGTTTTTTGAAAAAAAACCAGAGACATTTATTGACAGGGGAAAAAACCAGAGGGGTCTATGCGGGAAAACCAAAGGACATGGTTATTGTCTTTGCTCATGAAATTTTTTAGGGGAAAGGATTTTTGGGGTGTTTTAGAGAGGGGAATTTGAGGGGAAATGCTCTTTGGTCGTGGTAAATGGTAAAGGAGTGTCAATGGTGGAAAAAAGTAATAAGTGAGTTTGAGATGAGGGAGGGAAAAGGGGAAGGGGAGGGGGGGCGGAGAGAGAGAGAGAGAGAGGGGGAGGAGAGAGAGGGGGGAAGAGGGAACGAGAAAAGGAGAGGGGGGGAGAGAGGAGAGATGAGAAAAGGAGAAGAAAAAGGGGGGGAAGGGAGGAGAGAGAGAGAGAAAAAGGGAGAGAGGAGTAAGAGAAAAAGGGGGGAGGGAGAATTTGCAATTAAAAAAAATATTTTCCCTTAATCTTCTGAAAATTTTATCTCTACCCACCCAAACACACACACCCCCACACACACACACATGAACCACACACACACAAAAACCACCCCACAAAACACACACACCCCACACACAGGCGCAAAACACACACATAAAAAAGGGCCCCCCCCACACACACGCACACAAAAAAAACACACACACGAACACAAAAACCCCACACACACCCCCACAAAAACCACAAACACACACACACCCCCACAAACACACACACACACACACACAATATATTTTATATATATTATATTTTAAAATATATTATATATAATATAAAATATATAAAATATATTGAATGAGTATGTAAATAATATGTTATATGGTGTTTATGTGTGTGTGTGTATGTGTGTGTTTGTGTGTGTGTGTGTGTGTGTGTTGTGCTTTATTTTTAAGGAACATCCCCCATCCACACGTAGCGGTTTTCCCTTGGCATCGTGGGCGTTCCCACTTTTCTTTTTTTTTCCTTTTAACCCTAACCCCAAAGAAATTTTCATGGGGCCTTTACACTGGGTTTGGGTTTCGGGGTTGCCTTTTAATTACTCGGGGCCAAAAACCCCTGAGGAAATTGAGGAGTTTCGGGATCAAATTCGGGAAAAAAAAAAATTTTGATGAGAGGGGGTTTAGAGATAAAGAAAAAAATTTTCCCCTTTCCCCTCCCTCCCTACCTTTCCCCTCCCCCTTCCTTTTCCTCAAATATACTACTACTACTACAACAACAAAAAACTACTACTACGCTATACTCTTCCCCTCTTTTCCTCCCCCTTCTCCCCTTTTCCCTCCCCCCCCTCCTTTCTCCCCCCCTTTTCCCCCCCTCCTTTTTCCCTTTCTCCCTCCCTCTGTCATCCCCTCCCTCAACCCCCTCCCTCACTCTTCCCCCTTTCCCCTTTTCCTCCCCTTTCCCTCCCTTTCCCCCCCCCTTCCCCCCCTCCCTCCCTCCCCCCCTTCCCCTCCATCCATCCAACCTCTCAACCTTTTCCCCCCCTTTCCCTCCTTCCCTCCCCCCTTTCCATCCATCCATCTATCCTCTCTTCCTTCTTTCCCTTCCCCCCTTCCTCCCTTTCCCCTCCTCCCCTCCCTGTTTTTTTTTTCCCTCCCTCACCCTTCCTTCCCCCTCCCCCCTGTCTCCCCCCTCTCTGGGGAAAAAGCTGCCCGCAGTAGTCGGGAGTCCATTCAGCTTAGTGAAAACCTGGAGAAAAACTTCCTTTCGGTTGGGCCCTCCAAGCCGGTCTGCATTCAAACCCATTTAAACTTTCTTACACATCGACTTTTCCAAGTGTAAATTATTTTTAAAGGGAATGTTAAAAAAAACGGAATGGACTCTCGAAAAAACCCCCGCTCCATTTTATACGTGTCGCCCAACTTTTCACAAAGGCCTCCCTTTTATACGTTAAGCAAATGTTCTATGTAGCACAACAATTAAAACTTCGCGGGCAATTTTATAAAAAAACCGGGAAAAAAGCAACCCGGTTTTGTTGCAATTAACTTTGGGGATTGCACTTTTCAGACACTCTAACACCATACTATTCATTTGAACATTCCAACACAAATTGGATATTTTGTTTCTGGTACACAAACCCCAACCCCAAAGGGGGGAGAGGGGAGGGGGTGGGGAAAGAAAAGGGGGAAATTTAGATAGAGAAGCAGGGGGAGAAACAGAGAAAAAAAAAAAAAAAGGGAAAAAAGAGAGAGGGGCGTAGTGTAGTTAAAGTTTTAGGGGGTTTAATTACATTCCCCCCCAAAATTTTAAAGGGAGAGGGAGAGGGGAAAATGAAGGGGAAAAAAAGGGAAGAGGGGGGAAAATAGGAAAAAAGAGGGGGAAAAAAATTTTGGTACTTGGGTGTAGAATGGCACAAAAATTTAAAACCCCCATTTTAAAAAAAAAAGAGGTAAAAAAAAACAAATAAAAAAGGGGGAAAAAGGGGGGAAACATAAATAAAAAAATAAATAGATAAATAAATTTTAAAGGAAAATTGTTGTAGTGCATTCAAAATGAGATACTACACTCCCACTACCCCCATCAAAAGGGAAATTTTTAAACCTAAAATACTCTTTTTTTGACGGAAGATCCCCTTTTAAAGTTCCCCCAAATTATGTTTTGTAGATGGGGGGAAGCGTTTTGCTACCCCGTTTGTTATGGCGTGAAAAAAATAAAAATTTCCGCTGGGGGAAAACGGGCGGTCGGTTTTTGGGGAAAAACATTTAGGGACTACTGGCTTCTGTTTCTAAGGGAAAAAAGACTAGTTGAAAATAATTACAAAATTTCCCAAAAACACCGTAATTCAGGGACAAAAAACCCACCCTCGCGGACGAATCGCTTTTAAAAAAAAACTTTTCAAGAGAAAAACCCAGCAACTGGGGACAGAAGATGCGCATACCATCCTAGGGGATAAACCGCATCCCAACCCTAAAAACTACAAGTCACCATTGTTTAAAAAAACCAACAACAAAAACCCCAATCCGTTTTTCCCCAACCCAAAAACAAAACCACACGAAGGGGGCCGCCCACATCGTGTTTTTTGGAAAAACAGATACTGATTTGTCAAGCTTGGGGGGGACTCGGGTTTAATCTTCGGTTTAAATCCCCCAGTAAAAGTGACGGGAGGCCGCGCTTGTCCTGGGGGTTCAGCGGGTGTTAACACTTGGGAGATCCGCACGAGAGGAAGTTTTTGGGAATTTGGAAGCGTAAAAATATTGACAAATGATGGTAATGAGGGGGAAATGATGAGAAAAAATTTAAATAATGATAAATAATGAAATGAAAAAAATGTTTAATTTACCCAATTTAATGATAAGGGACTATCATTATAAAAATTTAATAAAAAATAAAAATAAAATAATAATAATAAAATAAAAAATAAATCATAATAGTAATAATAAAAATTTAAATAATAATGATAATAAAAAACAAAAAAATACCAAAAATACGGTTTACTTACTAGTAATACTAGTAGCTAAAAAACTAAGGGTAAGGGATGAAAATTTATAATGATGATAAAAAAGGGAATAAGTTTTGATTTATAATGATGATAATGTAAGGGTAATGTTTAAGGGATAATGATAAAAAATAAAAATTTAATAATAAAAAATAATAAAAAATAATAATAAAAAATTTAATAAAAAATAATAATAATAATGGGTCATAATCAAAATCATAATTGTAGTAAAAATATAATCTATAAAAAACAAAAAACAAAATAATGAAGTAACTTTGATAGCGTTTAAAAATATTAAAACCCCCAAATTTTTGGTTATTAACTTTCACTATAATTATTAAAACTAGTTTGCATTCAAATTTCCCCCCGCGGGAACAGATCTTAACACTTTACCCCAGAGGGTTTTCATTGTTCCTCTAACAGCCACTTTTCCTTTAACAAAGCGGGCTGTATTTCTACGTTATTGATTGAAAAGGGTTCCCGGGATTTGCGATGAAAAAAAAAGAAGACCCTTTAATGCACCCAATAACATTGCGCGGTAGAAAAATGTTTGTGCTTTTGGGTTTTCGTGGGTGCGCGGCTGAGGGGCGGAAAAAATTTTTGCCCTTTTTTCCGGCATAGGTCAAAGGTAGTCGATTGAGGAGCTTTGGGGAGATTTAGCCTAGATAATATTTGTCTATTGTCTCTATATTTATATGTATGTGTGTATATAAAAATTAAAAAAGAGAGCGCCCTACTTTTTTTCACTTTTTAAAACAAAACTTCAGACCGAGAGAGGAGAGAGGAAGGGGAGGGGGGGGGGAGAAGGGGAGAGGGGGGATAGAGAGAGGAGAGAGAGAGGAGAGAGGAGAGTAGGAGAGAGAGAGAGGAGGGGGAGAAGGGGAGGAGCGAGGAGAAGGGGCACAAGGGGCCAAAAATCGACCGGGAGGCAAACCCCTTTTCACTAGGGGGGCGATTTTAAACTATGGGTAAAGAAAATACAATTGGATATAACCTATGATAAAACACACACAAAACACACACACCCACACACCACACACACACACACACCCCACACACACCCCAAAAACACACACACCACCTATTTATTTATATAATTTTTATATAAATATATATATATATATATATATATATATAAAATTTTGTGTCTTTATAAATCAATAAATAAATAAATATATATATTTTATTAAAATATAATAATAATTATATTATAGTCATATAATATATATATATATATTAAAAATATACATATATATATATAATATAATATATATATAGAAAATAATATTAAATATATACAACTATGTGTTTTATATAAAGGATATAAAATATATATATATTATGATAAAAGAAAATATAACAAAATTTTATATTTTGATTTTATAATAATATATAATAATATAATATATATTATATAATAATATAATTTTAAAATAAAATGGGAAAGGGCACACAAACCTTTTTAATATATAATATATATTTTATATATTATATAAGATATATATATTTTATTTTATATATTTAATATATATATTTTATGTTAATATATATGATTTTATTCTTTTATAAAAATATATATATTTTATATATTATATATATATATATATAATTTTATATATACAATTCATATATATAATATAAAATATAAAATATATATATATATTTTAAATTTTATGTGTGTGTGGGTTTGTTTTGGGGTGTTTTGTTTTGGGGTGTGTGTGTGTGTGTTGGGTGTGTGTGTGTTTGTGTTCTTTACAATATATATATATATATATTTTATATATATATATATAATATTAATTAAAATATTTTGAAATAAAATATATAAATATATAATATATATAATATAATATTTTATAAAATATATATTATTATTTGTGTGTGGGGTGGGGTGGGTGTGTGTGTGGTGTGTGTGTGTGGGTGATGTGTGGTGGGGTGTGGTGTGTGTGTGTGGGGTTTTGTTTTGTGTGTGTTTTTGTGTCTTTACACAAACACACAAATATATATATAAATATATATTTTATAATATATTATAAATATATATATATATAATTATATTAAAATATAATATATATATATATTATATATATATATAAAATTAAATATTTTATAAAATTAAAAACACACAATAATAAAGGGGCGTTGGGGAGTAACATAATACACACAACCACCCCACACACACACACAAAACACACACACCCACACACAAACAACCCCACCACACACACACACACAAACACACACATTTTCACCCAAAACACAATGCACCATACATAATAAAAAATATATATATATTTTATATATATAATATATATTATATGATATATTTTATAATGATATATATGTATATAAGGATTTTACATTTTATAAGATATAAATATTAAAACATATAATATATTATATATATATATATATTTTGTATACATACAAAACAAAACAACACACACACACACACACCACACACACACACACACACACACACAAAACATTTTATATAAAATTTTAAAAGATATTTTTATTATAAATTTTTTATATATATATATATATATATATAATTAAAATATATATGGATAATTTTGGATATATATGTATGATATATATATTTTAATAAATATATTTTATATATAATAATATATTATATAATTTTTATATATGTGTGTGGGGGGTGTGTGTGGTGTGTGTGGGTGTTTTGTGTGTGTGTTGTGGTGTTGAGAGAGAGAGAGGAGAGGGAGGGGGGGAAAAGAGGGGAAGAGAGAAGGGGAGAGAGAGATAGGTATATAAATATAAAATTTTATATATATAAAATATATATATATATAAAACCCCACACACTCACACACACACACACACACACCACACACTCCCCACACCCCACCCCACACAAACCCCCACCCCACACCAAAACACACCCCACACAACACACACACACACACCCACCACACACACACACGTTAACATATATTAATTTCTCAGGGATATATATAAATAAAATATATATATTTTAAAATAATATAAAATATATATATATATTATAATAATATATGGATGTATGTATGTATGTTAGCTGCCGCGGTAGTTCAAAGGATAGAGCCCCGTGGGCCCGAGTTCAGTTTCCCGCCCCCGGCATTTTTAAAAAAGACTGGCCTCCCATAAAAGCCGCCTTGAGAAATCAAACCCCAGGGTTTTCGTAGGGAAAGTCGCCGCCGGGCAAAGTGGTTTTGCGCGCCCGAATCGCGGTGTTAGGAAGGGCATATAAAAATATATATATAAAATATAAAATAAAATATATATATATATAAAATATATATATCTATATATTTTAAAATGTAGTATGTATGTAGTTTTGCATGTATACTCATGTATATATATGGTTTTTATATATATATATTAATATATAAAATTTTATATAATATATATTTTTATACATAATTATAGACATATATTTTTATGTATAAAAAAAACACACACACACACACACACACACACACACACACACACACACACCACACACACACACAAATACCCACACCACATATATGTTTATATATATATATATAATTATATTTTTTTTATTTTTATATATAAAAATATACATATTTTACACATACAATAATGGTTTTGTGTGTGTGTGTGGTGTGTGTGTGTGTGTGGTGTGTGTTTTTGTGTGTGTGGGTGTGTGTGTGGTTTGGGGTGTGTTTTGGGTTTTGTGTGTTGTGTATGTGTGTGGTTTTTTTATACAAAAAATATATGTCTATATATTAAAATTTTATAAATACAAAATAAAATAGATTTATACATACATATAATAATATATAAATATATTTTATATATATATATATTATATTAAAATATATATATATATTATAAAAAGAGAGAGAGAGAGAGAGAGAGAAGAGAGAGAAGAGAGAGAGAGGAGAGAGAGGAGAGAAGAGAGAGAGAGAGAGAGAGAGGGGAAGAGAGAGAAGGGGGGAGAAAGAGCGAGAGAGAGAGAGAAAAGAGGAGGGAGAGAGGGGGAGAGAGGAGAGAGAGAGAGGAGAGAGAGAGAGAGAAAGGGGAGAGGGGGACGAGAGAGAGAGAGGGGGAGAGAGAGAGAGGAGAGAGAGGGGAGAGAGAAAAGAAAAAAAAGGAAAGAGAAGAAGAGAAGGAGAGAGAGGGAAGAAAGAGGAAGAGAAAGAGAAAATTTTTTGAAAAAAAGAGGTTTTTAAAAAAGAGGAGAGGAAAAAGAAAAAGGGCCCTTTATTGAAAAAAAGGTCTGAAAAAAAAAATAGGGTAGAAAACAGAAAGAAAAAACCAGAGGTTTCCCCAAGATAGGGGAAAGAAGAGAGAGAAAAAGGGCGGGGGGAAAAGGGGAAAAAAGAATAAAAGGGGAAAAAGAAGAAGATGAGAAAAAAAGAGAGAAAAAGGGTTTGGCGAAGAATTAAAGATAGAGAGGGGAGAGGGGTAGGGAGGAAGGAAGGAGAGAAAGAGAATGAAAAAAGAGAGAGAGAGAGAGAGAAAGGGGGAGGGAAGGACAGAGAGGAGGAGAGAGAGAGAGAGGAGAGAGAAGGGGAAGGAGGGGAAAGAGAGAGAGAGAGAGAGAGAGAGAGAAGGGGAAAAGGGAGAGAAAAAATTAAAAAGAGAAGAAAAGAAGAAGGAGAAAAAGAAAAGGAAAAAAAAAGAAAGACCCCCCCGGGAAAAGAAATGCAGAAAAATTTTTACAAAGAAAAATAAATAAAAAAAACAAAGGGAAAAAAAAAGAAAAAAAAAATTTTTAATGAAAAATTTCTCCCAGGTAAAAATTCCCGGAATTATCTAAAGAAAAACTTTTTCGAGCAAAAATTTTTTAAAAAAAAAATTACGAAAAAAACAAAAGGGAAAAAATTTCCGAAGAGGGGCCCCGGTGCAATGATTCCCATTTAAAATTTAACGAGATCTGGGGGGGAAAACGGGAAACTTACCCGTTAAGAAAGGTTTGTAAAGTTTTAATAAAAAAACTTAAAATTTTTGGGTAAATTTTTGGAAAGAGGGGAAAATGTTAATTTAAAAAAAAAAAATTTTTTCGAGTTAAACCCGGGGAAAAACTGAAAACTGTTTTTATATGGGGTTAAGAAAAACAGTTTTGAAAAAAAACTTTTTTTCAAAATGTTTTTGGTTTTTGATTTTAAAAAAAGGGGTTAAAAAAAGTTTTGGAATTTTTTAAAAAAAAAAAAAAAAAAATTTGTTTCCCTTTCCGGGAGTTTAAAAATTTGGAAAGGAAAATATCTGCTAACCTTTAGTTTTACGTTAATAAAACTTACAAAAATTTAAAAAGAAAAATTAAAAAAATTTTTTTCCCCCTTAACTTTTTTCCTTTTTTGGTTTTTTTCAGTCAAAAAACAAGGGGGCCCGCCGTTAAAAAAGGGTTTTCAAAAATGCATTTTGGCAAAAAAAATTTGCTTGCGGAAAAAAAAAGAATAAAGGGGGGAAAGGGGAAGAGGGAAAAAGGGTAAGGAAGAGGAGAAAAGATAGAACCCCGGGGGGAAGAGAAAGAAAAACCCCCCCAAAAAAAAAAAAGGGGTAAAAAACAAAAAATTAAATTTTTTAAAAAACCCCCAAAATTTAGGAAAACCCAGAGACAAAACAGAAACAGGGGAGATTGGGGGAAAAGGAAAGGAAGGAAAAAGAGCGGGATTGGAAAAATTTTGGGGAAAGAAAAAAAGAGAAAGAAAAGAGAGGAGAGAGAAAAAAAGAGAAAAAGAGGAAGGGGAGAGGAGAAAGAGAGGGGATTGGGGAGAGGAGAGAAAAGGGGGAGGAGAGAGAGGGGGAGAAGGGGAGGAGAGAGAGGGAAAGAAAGAAAGGGAAAAAAGAGAGAGAGAGAGGGGAAGGAGGGGAAAAGGGAGAGAGAGGAGAGGAGGAGAGGAGAGAAAGAGAAAAAGAGGGGAAAGAGAAAGAAGAGGAAAGAAAAAAAAGAGAAAAGGGGGAGAGGGGAGAGGAGAGCAAGAAAAAAAAAGAAAGAGAAAGAGAGAGAAGAATAGAAAAGAAGAGCGAAAAGAAAAGAAAAGGGGGAAAGAGGGAGAGGAGAGGGGAGAGAAAGAAAGAAAAGAAAGAACAAAGAAGAAAGAGAGAGAGGAGAGAGAGAGGGGAAATGAGAGAGAGAGGAAGAGAGAGGAGAAAGAGAAAGAGAGAGAGGAAAAGAGACAAAAAAAGAGAAAGAAAGAGAAAGATGAGAGGGGGAGAGGGGGAAAATAAAAGAGAGAGAGAAAAGAGAGAGAGGGAGGGGGGGGGAAGTGAGAGAAAAGGGGAAAAGAGGTGGGAAAAAGAGAAGAGAAAAAGAAGAGAAGATGAGAGAAAGAGAAGAGAAAAGAGAGGAAGAGAGAGAGAAGGGGAGAGAAAAAAGGAGAGAGAGGAAGGAGCAAAAGAAGAGAAGAGAGACAGGAGGGAGAGGAGGGGAGAGAGAAGAGGAAGAGAAAGGGGAAAAAGAGAGAGAAGAAAGGAAAAAGAGCCCCAAAAAAGAAAAGAGAAAAAGAGAGAGAGGAGAGAGGGGCAAGAAAAAGAAAAAAAGGAAAAGAGAGAAGAGAGGAGAGAGAAAAAGAAAAAGAGGAGAAAGAGAGGAGAGAGAGAGAAAAAGGGAAAAAGAGCAAAAAAAGAAAAGAGGAAAAGAGGAGGAGAGAAAGAGGGGAGAAAGAGGGAGGGGAAAAAGAAGAGAAAGAGAGGGAGGGGAGAGAGAGAGAGAAGAGGAAGAGAAGAGGGGAAAGGGGAGAGAGAGAAGAGAAAGAAGAAGGAAAGAAGAAAAAGAGAAAGAGGAAAAGAGGGGGAGAGGAAAGAAAGAAAAAGGGGGAAAGAGAAAGAGGGGGAAAAAGGAAAAGAGAGAGAGGAGAGGAAGAGGGGAGAGGAGAGAGAGAAAAGAGGGAAAGGGGGGAGGAGTGGGTGAGAGAGAGAGGGAGAGGGGAGAGAGAGAGAGGAAGGGAGAGAGAGAGAAAGAAAGAAAGAAAGAGAAAGAGAAAGAGAAAAAAGGGGAAAGAATGAGCGAAAAAGGAATAAGGGGAGAGAGAGAGAAGAGAGAGGAAAAGAGAGGAGGGAGAGAGAGAAAGAGAGAGAGAGAGGAGAGAGAGAGAGGGGAAAAGAGAGAGAAAAGGAGAGAGAGAGAGACGAGAGAGAGAGAAAAGGAGAGAGAGAGAGAGAGAGGAGAGAAAGGGAAAAAAAAAAGAGAAGGGGAGGGAGAGAGAAGGGGAGGGAAGAAGGGGAAAGGAGAGAGAGGGAGAGAGGAAAAGGAGGGGAGAGAAGAGAGGAAGAGAAAGGGGAAGAAAAAAAGAGAGAGAAGGAAAAAAATGAAAAACGAAAAGGAAAAAAAGAGAAAGAGAGAGTGTGGCAAAAAGAAGGGGAAGGGTAAGAGAGAGAGAAAAAAAAAGAAAAAAGAAAAAAAAAAGGAAAAAATTTTTTGCGAAAGAAAAAAATTTTTAAAGAAAAAAAAGAAACTAAAAAGAAAAGGAGAAAAAATAGAAGAGGAAGGGGGGAAAAAAGGAAAAAGATTTTAAAAGGGGAAAGAGGGAAAGGGAGAGAGAGGGAAGAAGGAGAAGAGAGGGGGGGGGGGGGGGGGGGGGCGAAAAAAGGAGAGGAGGAAAAGAAGGGAAAGAAAGGGGGGGGGGGGGGGGGGAGGGGAAAAAAAGGGGGGGGGCGGGGGGGGTGGGGGGGAGGGGTTTTGGGGGGGGCAAGGGGGCAAAGGAAAAAAAAAAAGAAAAGAAAAGGAAAAGAAAAAGAAAAAAAGGAGGGAGAGAGGAAAAAGGAAGGAAAGAAATGAAAAGAAAAAAAAAAAAGGGAATGAAAAAATGCCTTTCCAAAAGCGTTAAAAGGTTTTTTTAAAAGTTTTTAAAAGAAACTTGGAATTAAATTTTTTTTGTAAGAA
>NW_023662734.1:0-15774 GCF_015228065.2 Penaeus monodon | reverse complement strand
ACCCGGCCCGTGAAAATGCAAAGCATAGGTTGACTCTGTGAGACCTGCTGCTAAGATGTAACGACATCGGGCCAATAAACATGGTCTGGTCCATGAGGATTGTCCAGCAGATGGACTCTCGTGTTGGCCTCTCCAGGCCAGCAGCCAAATCAGGGAGGACCTCTGAGTATGCCCTCAGACGTCCTCCCTGACCGAGATGGGAGCACAAGCTGAAATCAGCCGAAAACAGCTACTTGCTCCCACGACCGCCGCCCACAATTTAATAAAAAACGAAAGGGCGGTCCGGAAACGACCCAGGCCGGAAACAGACTCTGAGGGAGAGTCTGGTCCCCCTAGGTGTCTCCCACAGTTTAAGGTTCCCTCAAAAGCCTGAAGGCTGCGAAAAAATCCGATTGTCAATCCGGGTTGGGCATGATTATCATGCCCAAAAGACCAAGCTACCTGAATTTCCTGCAGGAAAACTAAGGAACTTAATGATGGGAGGAAAGTGGTCTCTCTCATCCCTGTATCCCGACGATAGGAGAGTCAAGATGGTGCTACTTGGATTTCTCACTATCATATGATGTGGATGTGATCAATCAACACCCCACAGGTCGTGGACGCTTCCCGAATGTCGAATGAAGAGCCCAACCGGGGAAAGTCCTGGTGACCTTGAAAAGGACCCCCAATCACTACCCTTGATCTGGGTAAACTGGGACTCCTTCAGCCTAAGATACCAAAAACCCCCACTTCGGTGCTACAAGTGCCAAAGATACGGTCACCACCAGGCTAGCTGCAAGGCCAAGTCTAAATGTGGGTATTGTAGCAAGACACGCAACAACACCGAGGTGTGCCTTAAGGCCCACAAAGGAAGGCCCAAAGGGACACAAAAGCAAATGTCCCAACTGTGCCATGGGGCAATCACGCTTGGATCCTGGCTTGCTCTGCCAGGAAAGAGGGCGGCCCTCAGGCGACAGATGATGTTTCCTGCTCCCCCAGGCACCCATGTCTGGGGACAGAACAAAACAGAAAAGACTTCCCGACCTCCTTAGAGGAGGGAAGCACCTCCACAGCGCACAACGAATACCTCCAATAAAATGGAGTTTCTGACCATTCCTAAGTAAAAGAACCGCAGGAATAAAGGTTCAAAGAACACTGCAAAAACCTTCCCAAGAGATGATAATCTCCTCTTAGATGAGGAAGATATGACTCTCCTGTTGGACTGCTGTAGTTACTGCAGTAGTCAAACAGCTTTGGAGAGGTCTAGTGAGGAGGCAGAGGGGAAAGGCAGGTCACGGTCGCCATGACGGCAATGACCCAGACTGTTGCAGTCCTGAAGGAAGGAAGCTAAAAAAGAGCCAAAACAGCCCCACCCACACCCTAGGACAGACTCCCCTCTCCACCCCAACCCTGGCCTGCCCCACGAGGCCACAACAGGCTGATCTGGGCAGCCGGGGTGCCAGAGCAATGCCCCAGACTTTGTCCAGAAATTTCTAGGAAAAGGAAGTAAAAAGAAAACCAAAAAAAAACAGCCCCACCCCACCTGGACGAGTCTCCCCTCTCCACCCAAAAACCCCCGATGGCCCTGGAACCAAACAAAGGTTTAACGGGCACTCCAGAGAAAGAGCCCTTACTCGGGTTAACCCAAGAGGAGAAAAAAGTTTACTCAGTAAGCCTGAAGGAAAAAAACAAACCCACAAAATAAGCGCGGGTTTCCTCCATCCAGTGCCCCAAGAAAACCTGAAAAAAATAGTGCAATTCCTAAAACTAAGGGGGAACTTTTCAAATTTCTCTAAAACGTTAAATCGTTTTCTGATGTTCCCAAAAAAATTGCATGACAATTAAGTATCTCCTGGGGAGCAACTTCTCGGCTTTCCAATACAAAGAATGCCATCCTCCATGCAATAGTGCAATCAAGGAACCTGATGTTGTCATGTTCCAGGTACATTAATGGGGGATGTTCCCCTCAAGCTATCATGTCTTCATGCTATCAATCATAGTTGGCCAAAAGAGGCTTGATCACCCTGGTAAAGAGAACAAATTCCTGGGTCCGGCTCAATAGCAGAGCACCGCACTGTGGGAGGAGCTGACTCTTGCCTTTGAGATTCACCGGCTGCGGGGGCCCCTCAAAGCTGTAAAATGTGTACAGCAAGCCAGGCTGTAGGAACCTGACTTTCAGTCATCTGTTGCTTTACTGCAACACAAGAACAAGTGATCATAGGGGGAACTCAAACCTGCACAACCACCCCATTCTTGGCTGCCGCAAGCACCAACCAGTTTGGCGGCAGGCCACATTACCAACGTGCTTTGAACTTTCCCCTGAGATTGCCTCTTCCAAAATGCCAAGAACCACGCATGTCGAAGGAGGGTCCCTTAGACCCCACTTGGCCACTGCATCTGGTGGAGAGAACATTAGATGTTTTTCGATGGGGGGGAACTGTTACAAGTGACCATTATGGCACTGTTTTACTATCCCTCTTGGATGCTGGCCCCAGCCCAAAATACCACAACCAATCTTGGCCTTGGCCCAGGTCTTAGAAAGACAATGAACTCCACAGAGTGAAAACGTTGAAGTGCTTGGGAAAGCCCAAAGGTATTATCAGTGCCATAAATCAAGCAGCCTCACGACTATAACCTAAAAACCGGGGGCCCCATGTCCAAGGATTTATAAGGAAGCCTGGTACTTTAATGACGGGGGATTAAGGAAATCACCACCGGTGAACATGGTTAGGGAAAAACATTTTCCAAAGGCAAAGAAAACCCCTGAAACCCTTTAGCCTTTCCAAGGGAACATTTCAGGGAGGGCCAAGGAAACTGGAAAGTAGGCAGAAAAAGTGGCGGAATTCGGTGAGTTCTTTGAACCACCGAAAAACCACCCTTTTTAGAGCTGTGGAAAAGGGGTCAGGGGCAGCTACTAGCACACAAACAACGACCCCAAGCAGAAGGAAAAACAGACTGGTGCAGGAGTTTCTCTGCGAGACCAAAGCAGCAACAGTCCTGCCACGGGAACTGAGGGCAAACCAACAAACACCTACAACCAAGGCCAGACTTGCTCATATCAGTGAGAGGGGCAGTCAAACCCGATAACTCAAATGTTATCTTCTCTCTGAGGGACTAAGACAAACCTAAAAAAAAAAAAAAAAACGGGTTTCTTGCACACCCCCAGGTTTCTGATGGGGTCTCATACCCCCATCACTTCCCCACCTGGGACTGGGCAGGTGGGGCTTGCATTCCTGCAACCCCATCAACAAATCATGGGGAACTTCCCACTCTACCCCAGAGCTGGAAAAAGGGGCTATCAAAATTTTCCCATCCCAAAACCAAAGGAGACAGTGAAGTAATTCCCCATTCTCCCCTCCTCAGCTGTCTGGGCAAGATGGCCGAAAGAATGGTACTAAAAACTGACTCCAATGAAAAATGGGGACCCCCACATGGAACACCCCATGGGTTCCAGGGGGCATGAGCACAGCACACAGCATAGCCATGTCCTAAGCACAATCAGCACTGTTACTTCTGTGGTAGTGTTTCCTAGACCTGCAGAAGGCTTTTGAATTAGCAAGTTCTTTTTGCTATTAAAGGAGAAGCCTGATCCAGAAGGGAATTAGAGAAAAGCTCCTGGCTTGGATAGTGACTATTTCAGGAACAGAACAGCCAAAGTCAGATTCCAAGATCACCCATCACAGCACATGCCACTAGAAAAATGAACAACTCAGGTAGGATCCTCAGTCCAGCCCTTTTCAAAACACCCTAATGTCCTGCATCCAAAAACATACAGCTCCTAGTGCGTTGCAAGATCATCTCCTTATTTGCAGACGATCTTGCAAATCTCTCCATTGGAGCACACTGCCTAAGTAAAAAACCCAGTGTTTTTTTCTCGACTTTTTGTATCTGAAGATTGCCGTAGGACAGGATTAAAAGATCTCTGCAGCCAAATCCAAAAGCCAATGGGGCTCATGAGACTAAATGTTTTTAAGGCACAAGTCTGAGAATCCAGGGGAAAGGGGACTTAGAATGGGTCCAAGTCTTCCAATACTTTGGGGATAGTGATTGACCAAAACCCCCTTCCCTTTAAAAAGGAGGTCCGTACTGGTTGACCAAACCAATGCAAGACTGGTTCTGTCTGAGAGGCAATGGCCCTGGGGGGACATATAGGAGCTAGACCAATTATTGGAGAGGCCTTTTAGGTTACCCTTAATGAGGAGCCTAGGCCTTGAGTGGAAGGAAAGTCAAACTCAGAGGTGCAGAAGAAAATCTGTCTAATTTTTAGCAAGCATACAGTATAAATACAATCGGGGAAGATGTAAGGTCAAGTGGCCTGAGTATGCTGATTGGCTGAATGGCTGCACCCCACTCTTCCCCGTGTGGTGGCGAATCAGCCCCTGACCTCACTGATAGCCAATTCCCCCACCGGCTGGTGTGGGAGTATTATGTCGGCGAGTGAGGTTGACTGTGGCCACCTGCCAAAAATGCCTCCCCCCGGGAAGAAAGGACAGGATCCTGCGGGGGGCGAAATGGGCATCTGGGAATCTTGTGCAAGTGGCATTCTTTCCATGGTCCGACAATGTTTGTATGCTGGTTTAAAAAGGGTGCTCACGTGGTGAACCAGTCAATCCATTCAATCGAAGCTGTAGCTTTGGAAAAACCCTGGGGGGAGCACTGAAGGACTCTGAATGGACCTTTTGTAAGGCAGGAATAGTGGGCTGGCGGTGGGCATCATCGTGGAGAAAAAAAACAAAATCAGCCATGTCCAGTCCTGGGGGTGTTAGGACGGGCCCGATGAAAGAAAAGGGGTTTGGTTCTGCATCCCCCCCTGACTTGGAAAGGGCATTTGACCAGGGCTTGTGGGTCTGTAAACATGGTGGAGGACGTACCTTCGAGGCATTGTGGAAAGAAGTTTTTTGCATGGCCAGATGTCTGCCAGGAGCTCTCTGTCAAATGTTACTGTACATCCACTCGGGTGGCCGGAGCTTCCAGCTGAAGAATGCTGCAGGGGCTGTCCGTCTGCCTTTGTACTTCTTGCTCCAGGATGGCCCTACTGCAACTTTGCTGGCGTCTGGGTAAGGGCCAGAGCTGGGCATTGGGGGGCGGGGCTGTGCTAAGAATAGTAACTCTGGCAAGGGCTGTTTTGGTAGCTGGGGAAAAGCTCTCTCTTACTCTTGGAACCCCAAAAAGTGATCTCTTGCCTCTGGTGACAGCCTCCTGGAGAGGGGTGAGAATGCTGGCAGCCCTAGGGAGAAATTGGTGATAGTAGTTTATGATCCCATAGGAACTGCTTGACTCCCTTGATGGATTTTTGGGGTAGGGAAACTGGAGTACAGCATCGACCTTATTGGCCTGTGGCCGGATGCCCTGCTCTGGATCTTATACCTCAGGAACTCAATGCTTGCTGGTGCTAAAAAAATCATTTTCTCTGGGGTGACTACCAGGACCCATTCTCCTCCCCGAAGGTAAGAAATGTGCGGACATATACTGCTAGTTTTTCCTTGTGTTCCCCATGAGAAATTGATGTAGAAACCAAAGCAGGGAATGGGGAGCTCTCCCAAAAATTATGTCAAAATCGGTGATTTTTTTGGCCCTGGGGGGTTTAATGGTCCACCTCAGTGAATGAAGTTGAGTCCGGCCAGTAATTGCCGCATGGGGGCCATGGAGTTATTTGACTTTTCCAGACCATGTGGAGAGGGATGACCATGACTGGCAGCCCTGGAGCAGATGCCCATTTGCTCCATTTTGTGAATCCAAGCTTGGCAGCATAGAAGCATCTCTGGCCCTCAGCAACGGAAATGAGAATGGACTTGGGGGGCCTGTTGTCCTTGATGTTGGGGTACAACTCCGGGGTTTTGCTGCTGCTGCCAAAATTGTTATGGTGAAGCACTGGCTTGAAGACTGAAGGGAAATCGCTTGAGCATGTCCTGTAAGCAAACTCCAGTGGGGCGGCACATGTTGATGTCAGGAGGGGACCTTGAATAGAAGAACTGCATTGACTCTTTTGAAAATTTTCGTGTTGATGAGCTGGGGATCTCGTATCAACCAGCAGGTTGTGGTGTGAGGAGGAATCACATTACAAAAGAGGAAATCCATGGGTAAGTTTCTTCCTGGCAAGGGCTTATGATGATGTTTCTGGAACCATAAAGAGTTGATTGGAGTTTCCATTAGCGGGACAAAGCCTCGCAGGTCATTTTAAGTAGCTTGTCTATTGGACTTGCATAGCTGGGGAAAATTGAAGGGAGGAGGGCTCCGGCATCAAACGAGAAAATGCTTTCCGGTTTTTCATCTTGGTGTGGAAAACCGTTGTGGGGCGGGTTGACTGTGTTTTTTTTTGAACGTGGTTGTTGGCCGCATTGCTTAGTGGCCACCTTCCCTCATGGGTCTTCACCTACATCATCAAGACAATTTAAGGACTGTGCCTCCTGTACCGCTTTTCGGTAGGTGCAATTGCCATCTCCAGCTAGGAATTTTTTGTGAAAAGGGCCCCCCCCCGAATGGTGTGGGGCCCTTGGGCAGTTTGCTGTGTTGATGTCGGTGATAAAACGGCAGGGAAAACGGGAGCCTGTTGGTTGAGGGCGAACTTGCCAATGTGCTTCCATCAGTACATTGGCCATGGTGAGGAGAACATCAATTGGGGCCGGGGTTGTGGGAGGGTTCTCCCTGATGGGTTTCCGGGGAGGGAAAACAGGGGGCCAAATCTCTTTTTTAAGATCCCACTTCAATGGAACTTACCTTGGGGTTAAGTTGTATTTTGGAGTATGATCTCCAATTGGTTTTGTTAGGGTGTTTGAGGGGTTTGTCGTGCCCTCTCAGATGGAGAAAACAAAAAAAAAATCCTTGCAAAAAGCTTCCTGCTTCAGCCTACTGTATTAAATGTTTTCCAGTTGGCTAAAAAAACCAGGAGGCTAACCAGTGGAAAACCTCCTTGGCCAGACGGCTACCAACCCTGGTCACCTTAACTATAGTCTTGAGCCTGAACTGGAAAGGGCTTTTTAGGACCTCTTTGGTCCCAAGGGTCTTTGTTTTTTGGCTCTAAAGAGAGTGATTTGGAGCGTTAGTTGCCGCGATTCTAATTGCTTGCAATTAGCTTCATGCTCTGTAGCAATTTTTTTTTTTTTACTATATTATTTTTTGGCATTAGGATAACTCACTGCACCCCTCTTTTGGTGAACTGGACCCCCATCTTCGAGCTCATGCCTAGACTTGGGCAGGCCTTTTTAATTCCCGCAGCATGGCTGTTTACGGTGCCATTGAGTTGCCATTCTTTTGCTGGGAACTGGTATGGCAGACCATCTTCAATGTTTATCCACCTGGCTTGTCTAAAACCAGGGGTTTTTTAACGAGTGGAAAACCTCCCTCAGGCCAAGACGGGCTACGATGTTGGCTGCTTTGGTGGTCGGCCTTTAATTATATTCTTGACCCTGTACTGGGTTTCAGCTCGCTGAAACCATGTGAGGACTTTTATTTGGCGAAAAAAGGTGGGAGGCGGTGGAGGCAGCATTTATTTCAGTGAAAAGGGTAGCTGCGTCGGTTGTTCATGTCACTCCCCGGGTCATCTGTGTTGGAGAGGCCAAGGGTTGGCTTAATGAGGAGCCTAGGCCTTGAGTTTGGGAAGGGAAGCGGTCAAATTCAGAGAAGCACAGGCCAATAAGGTCGATGCTGTACTCCAATTCCCCCAAACCCCAAGCATCCATCAAAAAGGGGGGTCTAACAGTTCCTAGGGTTTATTTTTAAAATATACTTCACTGATTTATCCCCCAGGGCTGCCAGCATTCTCACCCCTCTCCAGGAGGTCGTCGCCGGGGAAAACAAGATATCACTTGTGTGGGTCCCCTAGAGGCAGGGGAGAGCTTTCTCAGCTGCCAAAACAGGCCCTTGCCAGGGTTACTAATCTTAGCACAGGCCCAACCCCCAAATGCCCAGCTCTGCCTCACCACAGATGCTAGCAAAATTACAGTAGGGCCATCCTGGAGCAAGAAGTACATGGTAGACAACAACCCCTGCCACCTGAGTGGATGCACAGCACATTTGACAGAGAGCTCCTGGCCCGTTACACTTCTGCCACATGCTCGAAGGTAGGTTCCTACATCATTTTTACAGACCACAAGCCCCTTGGTCAAAAGTTTCCCTTCCATTCAGTTTGGGTTTGACTACCAAGGCTCTAGTGGGGAGAACAACCAGGGGAGACCCCAAGACCATGGCCTACAACCATGGCCTTACCAAAACCTTTGTTGGGAAAAGTCACCATCAGAGATACGGGCCTTGTTCCTCTGCAAAAGTCAGCAACCGGCCTCGTACCTGCCACGAGGTGCCGGTAGTTCCTTTCTTCCTTGATAGGGGGGGAGGCAATGTTGGTGGATGGGGCACAATCACTTCCCCTTGGCACTAGCGCAGCCCCCCTTTTGGCATAGTTTTTCCCTCCCACACCCAAATGGGATGGTGTCAGTGGGGGTCAGTGCTGGGTTCGCCCCCAGAGGGGTGGGGAGAGGGTTGGAGATTCGGCCAATCAGTTGACTCACCACTGACCTCGCATCTCCCAGATTGTTTTTATTACAAAAATGCTCACCAAAAAAAATTTGAATTCTCCTTGTACTCAGGCATAGGCTCCTCACTAAGTCCAAACCTAAGCCTCTCCAACCAAAACCACACCTGAATCCGTTCCCTAGTGTTCAAACACTTATTACTCTGTTGGCCTCACACAAGTTTTGTAATTCCCGGCCATAATGGACAATGGCTGCGAATAACCTTCTCACCATCCCTGTAGCTGTTAGAGAGTGATTCTCTAACCACAAACTTTTCCCCTTCTTGGGCTCCATGGTGGGATTGAGGTGTGATAGGGTGAAGGAAGCGATATATTGTATTGCAAACAAAAACTTCCATGAAACTAAACCAAATATTTGAAAAAACCTTGCAAAGGAATTGGCCAAAAAAAAGTTCAGAAATGAAGCCATTTATGGCTTCTAATGGCATGTAAAAATCACAGGATGACTCTGCCATACCTGCTGCAAGAGTGGACATGGCAAAAAATGATACCCATAAACAAAACATGTCTGTCCCCCAAACAGTGCAAAATTGACTCTCGAGCTGGTCTCTCCAGGTCTGCAACCCAAAAACAGGGAAGACCTCTGACGTCTCAGACGTTTTTTCCCCAGACCGAGAGGGAAAACACAAGCTGGACCAGCCAAACCAGCTGTCCCCCATAACCAAAATCTAGAACCCATGCCGAAGGGGGCTTCCGGAATGACCTAGGCCAAAGAAAAGACTCTAAGGGTGTAGACCCCCTAAACGTTTCTTACAGTTTAAGTTTCCCTTCAGACCTGAATGCTTCAGCAGTCCCTACCAATTGGTAAGAGCATTGGAGATGCAGAAGCATATCTGGTTGTCAATCCTGGTCCTTAAAGACCAAGCTACCCCGAATTTCCTGATGGAAATGAAGTAGCTTAATGATGGGAAGAAAGTGAGTATCTCACCAGTGAATCCCAATGACAGGAAAGTCAATATGTTTTTTCTTGGTTTCTCACTTGCTTATGATGGTCATGGGGGCTTCCCGAATGATGAAAGGCAAGACCCCAATCAGACCCTGAAAGGAGCCACAATCACCACCATTTGGGTAACTGGGGCTCCTACAGCCATACCTATATCCCTGACCGACTTCGATGCTTCATGTGCCAAAAATATGCTCACCACCAGGCTAACCCCAAATGTCATCTCTGGTTGCACGGTACACAACACTGAGTTGTGCTTTTAAGGCACATAAGGAAGGCTAAAGGAAAACACAAACTATGTCCCAAACTATGCCAAAAAGGCCATCATGCCTGGAAGTCTGGCGTGCTCTGGTCAGGAAGGTAGCAGCCCTTAGGGAACAAAGAGCTTGTTACAAAAACATTCCTGCTTCTCAAGGCCACCCAAATCCTGAGACAGAACAAAAAGGAAAGGGCTCCCCCAACCTCCTGGGAGGAAAGGACACACTTTTCCCCAGCCGGACACCACACACCTGCTACAAAAAAAAGGAGTTTTTCCGGCCCTTGCAAGTGTGCCAAGAAAAGAACCAGAGGAATAAAGATTCAGAGGAATACTGCAAGATCCTCCCCGAGAGCTGACCAAACTCCTCTTTGACGAAGATATGTCTCTCCCTGTTTTTGACTTCTGACAGCTTTTGGGGAGAAGGGGGATGGCAGGAAACAAAGTGCAGCAAAAAAACAATCAGGTAGCATGAGACAACAGTGCAGCCTTTGAAAGGGAGGAAGCTGAACCACAGCCAAAACTAAACTCATACTCCACCACAGGGCCCAGACTCCCCCTTTTTTGCTCCAACCATTGGGGCCGAACCCTCACAAAACAGAGCCCAAAGTAGGCTGGAAACTGTTACAGTCAGAGCAGGACAGGCAGAGCTTATTCAGGTACAGCCAGCAGAGGCCGAGGCCCCTCACAGGGAAGCCAGCAAAAAGACAGAAACTAACAAAGATTCTCCACCCTCCTAGTAGACACTGAGATAGCCCCCAACAAAGAAACCCCCTGTAATAGATGAAGATCCCTCACTCGGTGAGGACTTCACAACTGGAGTTTCCGGCCTGTAAGATACCACCATTGCCGGGGAATCTGATTTCTGAAGAGAGAAATGCCATTCTCCATCAATTGTCAAGGATCAAGGAACAATGCCTTTTTGGCTTTCAGAAAACACTCACAGAGGATACTGTTTTTCGCTTCTCATGGCATCATGTCATTATGTTGCCATGCACAGTTGGTTCCAGAAGCCTGATCCACTCTGGTTCAGAGCAACAATCCTCAGCTCCATAATAGCCGATGCACAGCAACTGTGGAGATTGATATCGAATTTTCTTGTGTTGTATAACTTTGGCCTACAATAATAATTTGTACAGCAGACCTTAGACATCAGTGAGGTCTATGCTACGCAGCACAAGACCGAGTGATCATAGGAGACTTGAATTGTTTTGATGGTGTGTCGAAGAGACTTTACAAGTGACCAATATGGCACTGTTTTAGACCCTCTTGGGATTTTTGGGGACCCAGACCCTAATGCCTACAGCACAATTCCCTAGATGAAAAACAGAAAAGGCCCCAACTGGTAAGCCTTTCAGAAATTGGCCTTGTCCCCCACAGTTTTAGGATGCAATAAACCCCCACAGAGTGAAAACGTGGATAGGCTTGAGGCCAGACTTCTCAATGCCATAAATGAGCAGTTCTCACGGACCATGCCTAAAATAGGCCCCCTTGAATCTCCAGGAGTTACAAAAAGAAAGCCTGTCACTATAATATGTATAATATTATATATGTAATATATATATATATTATATATTAATTATATATATCATATATGTGGGGAGGGGGATATGTATTAATACATACATATATATGTATACATATAAATATACATATGATATATATTATATATATATATATATATATAATATTAAAATATTTTATAATATTATATGTATATATTTAATATATATATGCCTATATATATATTATATGTGGTGGTGGGTGTGGTGTATATATATTAATATCATACATACATGACGGCGATGGAAACCAGTGACCTCCCCTTGCCCTCCCCCTACACTTCCTGCAGCTGCTCCCTATACTTCCCACAGCTGACACCCAATGCCACATTTTTTTGGTGGATGCTCCACTGCTTGTTGTGCCGAGGATGACCCCAGTTTACCAGGTAATGACCTGGTCAACATGGACCAGGTTTGTTACCATCTCTGGTCCCCCACCAGGGCTGGTTGGCCAGTCCACGCAACCCCACACACAGCGTTTACCCGAAGAACATTGTCTCATGTGTTCCCTTACTCTGTGTTGTCCCTCTTTATCAATAAATTAGTCCAAGGCCGTTTATAACCACATCCACTGCCAAACCTAGTCCGCAACCACTGTACTTAGAGAGTTCATAGACCTTTTTACAGTCTGGTGGGCAGGGTGGTTTTTTTTGCAAGCCCTTTTTTGGCCGCAACAAACCGGACACAACAGTTCCTCTGAAATCCGTTTCAACCCGCTTCCACCATCCAACCCATGTTCTAACAAAAACCATGTGAGTAACCTGTTTTGGGCCTATTTATTTCTTTCCCTTCCTTTTCCTTCTCTCTAAATGGTGTTAAGCCATAGGTACAGTAACCTCCTGTTGGTTTATGTTTGGGTAAAAGTGCTAAATTGCACGATAATGGCATGTTTTTCAAACTATTCTTCTGACCTTTGATTGCATTACTGTGTGGATCACGGTAATGTGGTCCAAACAAACATGAATATCGTTTGTTAGTTTAGTAGTTAATTAAGTTGTCTCGTTTATTACAGATTTTATATATAGTTTTTTCAAATCAATGCAAACGAAATTTAATGCAATTTCATGGTTTTTATTAATCTCTTTTATCACAATACCAATCCATATCATTTTATTTTCTCTTCGTGTTTCTCTCTTTTCCCCCCTTCTGGGTCAATTGGGACGACGGGGAAAGAGTCAATAGAATGATCGCTCTTTTTTCCTGTAAATTTGGTTGTTTGGTTTTTGACACCTTGGGATAACTGTCAGCACCATTAACATTGCTCATTGGTGACACATTTTTAATTGGCACTACAGCAGAGCTTGTAACGCGATTTTTATAATACATCTATATAAATTATTTTGAGTATAGCTTTAGGGTTGCGTAAATCGCCTAATAGATCTCCGTTCCATTGTTTACGATAGTAGGGTACAAGTAAAAAACCGAAGTTATTTTCGTTCGATCGGCAACTTCTGAGTTGGGTGCCGAAACCACAGTTATGTCTGTTAAATTAATGTAAGACTAGGTTTTTAAGCTAGAATTATTTCATATTTTTTTTTATTAATCAACAAAACCATTCTTCTCACCCTGGGTAAATCCCAAGAGATCGTGAGATTCGTGATAGTTTTAGATTACCCGTAGAGAATGTCCCACGAGCACCCATCCAAGATATGCAGGAAGAGAAAAAACAGGTTTATTTTATAGATTTTTTCCCGGCTCAGTTCACTTCATTCTATGGCATTTTGGGTATAGCTAGACATGGCTTACCTCGGCAGTTCAGATTTTCTGAACCCCGATAAAGATTCACTGGCTAGAAAAAGCTTGCACAAATAATTTTTTTTTTTTTCATGTCCACCATTCATTAATGCGTACATTTCTGTCCACATATTCCATTAAAAGCTGAATTCAGTGTGTAGTTGAAATAATTTTGTACAAATAAGCCTTGCTAATTTATCTCAGTTTTGTAATCTGAATGTAATCTTGTGTGTTTGTGATTCAATTCTCTGTGTGAGGTCACTCTCACTTTCTCATTCACGCTGCCCGCCCCAAAACAACACAAGACACACAACAACACACTTACTCATTCACTCACTAAATTTCATCCACGCAGAGCAAAAGACACTGAACCTTTTCATTAATAAAGTTTGTTGCTGTAGTAGATGCAGGCATAAAGATCTACGATGTATCTCTTTTGCCTGTGATTTTGTCAGTCATGGACGAGTGACTCGTAAAAGATGTACAGTTTCTTATTCTACACTCATTTCTTCTCTGTGTGTGATGACAGTTGGTTCAAAGTAAAATTCTTGGGTTTGCTGTTGTTCGTTTCCCTTATTTTCTAATATTTTATCAGAGACGTTGCTAGTTCAAGGCCGGTCCATGCGAATCGCTACTGACGTTTCCCCTCTCCCTAATTTTCTTCTTTAATATTTGTGAAATAAAAAAAAAACAAAATTTTAAAAAAACAGTATTTTGTAGAAGGGGGAACATTTCCCTGGGCGCATCTCATGTATGGACATGAGTTGTGAAAACGGGGGAAGTAGGTTAATGACCACCGGAAAAACAGCACTGTTTAAAAACGAAACCCAGGGGACCAATTACCGGAAGTGTTTTAAACGTAATCAATGACTGTAACGGGAAAAATCATTAATGAAAGTTTAATTTGATGGCCAGCTTGCACACCAGACACCTTATGGTCGTTCAGGGCCCACATTTTAAAGCAGTAAGTAGGCAAAATTTTAAAGTGATTATCATAATCAATGATTGGGGAAAAACTGGAAAAATCATTAACCGACTCTAATGATATCTAACAGGCACAGGGTGTCCCTCCCCCCCATCTCTCCTCTCCAATACAGGGACTGGAACAAAACGACTCACATTACGCGTCACAACAAAGTAGGTTTAATGCCCCACTGAAAAGTGATTAACGTAATTCAATGACCACAACCAGAACATTAACCATAGTTAAATGAGTCTAACACACACACACACAAACCCCCCACCTGGAGAAACTCCTCCCCTCCCTCTCTTGAAACAATATGCCTGGTTTACCACAGATTTTTCCCTCCCCCCACCCCCTACTACCCCACCCATTGGAATCCCCTCTCTCATACCCTCCCCAACCCCCAGCCGCCGCCAATATTAAATCTGTTAAAAACTTATCCTGAACGATAATTAACCCTGTTACACACAGGGAGGGGATCACCCCTCCTAATGAATGAGGCTAATCATAATCCAACCCGATGTAGGTGTCACAGATGACCCAATCTCCATCATCATCCCCCCCTCCCCCTCCCCCCCGCCCCGCAATATTCATCGTGTTTGAACTCGTTACCGGATCGATTTTTTAAACCCTGTTACAGATGAGTGACCACCCCTCCTAATGAATGAAACTACGCGAACAAACATTTTGTTAATTATTGGCCATTTAATATGACCCTATGTAATATAGAATAATTCCGCGTTTAAGAAATTTGCCACACCTGAAGGCTTCCTCTCACCCCTCCCCTCCTCTCCAACAAATAATAAAATAAGAATAAGGGGAAAGGTAAAGCACACACAAACAAACAAACATGCATCCAGCTGCGACATAGGCAAAGGTCCCCGATACCAGGTTTTTCCCAGATGACCCTCCCCAATCCTCGCACACCCAAAAATTATTCATGTTTTGAAACTTGAAAACTGAACTCGGCAAATGACCGTTTTAAACAAACGAGGGGATCATCCCTCATAACCAATAACAAAATAACACGCACAAGGGAAAAGAACCCAAAGTCTCCCATCCCCCCCCTCCCCCCACACCCCCCCACCCCATCAGGCCAACCGCAAGGATGGACAGAAGTCGGGCCCCAGTAATGACCAAATTCAAGGGTGTTGACCTGAGGCACCGGTGAACCCCCCTCCTTTCCCGGCTAACCCACCCCCCTGCCCCACATTCCTCCCATACACCCTTTAAAAAAGCAATCATAGTAAAAAAAAGAAGCAAAAAACAGTCACAAGTCCTGCTTCAGGAGATAATACAGTAATGCACGGGAAGTGTACAGAGGGAGGGGATCAACACCTATAGCTAATGAGCATGCCAACGATCAATAAACCGTGGACAGGGAGAGAGTTCTCCTTCCCTCCCATCCTCACCCCTACCTCTCCCCCAGAACATGGCTATGGGTCTTTCGAAAGAGAATAAAATTGGTATTTTTCCCGGCTAGTCTCAGGAAATGAGATAGGGGGTTAAGAATATTAATCTGAAAGGATCATTGGTATTAAAATCCGATAATTTAAACATTTAGCCTTCCGACAAGATTTTAGTTTACCCCTTAAATCGCTAAAGCATCCCAATAATAAGAATTCATTTGCAGCCAAAAGGGCTTATAAAATTCCGTGCTTTAATGCCTTTATTATTGTCTTCAAATATACCTTTAGTAAAAACAAAACAGACACAAACACAAATAATATCGGTTCGAGTTCCATATACGATGATAGTAAAACCACCCTTTTGCTAAAAAGGTAATGACGCGGGGGTCCCAAAATCTTT
>NW_023662733.1:0-15775 GCF_015228065.2 Penaeus monodon | reverse complement strand
AAGGGGGGAAAATTTTTTCCCCGGGAAAATTTAAGAACTTAAAGAATTTTGGGGGAACTTTTTTTACCTTTTTTTCAAACCTTTTTAGCCCCCTTTTTTATATTCCCCCCTTTTTGAAAAAAACGTTATTTCCTCAACCGCCGTGTATTTTTTTGTTTCGAATTGGGATTGGGGGGGCCCTCCTCAAAAAAAAAACGCCGCGACTTATGGAAATAATAATAGGGGAAAAACTATTCAAATTTTTAGCAATAGAAAAAAACGAAATTTATTCCCATAAATGTTTTTCCCGTTATTTCTTTTACCAAAATTTTGGGACATAGTTAATTCCAAAAACCCCACACCACCAAAACATTAACCCCCACATACAACACACAACACAACAAAAACCACCAAAATATATGGGGGTGTTTTTTGTTTTTGGGGGGGTGGGGTGTGTTGTGGGGGGTGTTTGGGGTGGTGTGTTGTTGTGGGTGTGGTTTTGGGGTGTGGTGGGGTGGGTGGTGTGTGGTTTGTGGTGGTTGTGTGTGTGTGGGTTTTGTGTGTGTGTGGGGGGGGGGTGGTGGGGGTGGGGGTTTGGGTGTGTGTGTTGTGTGGGGTGGGTTGGGGTGGGTGCGGTGGTGGGGGGTTTTAAAAAAAACCCCCGGAATTGGGGAATAATTATAGGGGAAAAAACTTTTTCAAAATTTTTTTAGAAATTAGAAAAAAAATGGAAATTTTTAAACAGTTTTCGTTACTCCTCCCCAAAAAATTGAACATGGGGACCACAACCCACCAAAAAACCCACACACCACACCACACACACCACAACACACCAAAAATTAATATATATATATTTTTATATACATATAAAATTAATATTTTATAAATATTAAATATATTTTGTGTGGTGGGGTTGGGGTGTGTGGGGGGTGGTGTGTTTGTTGGTGGTGTGTGGTTTTGTGTGTGTGTTTGTTGTTGGTGTTTTTGTGTGGTGTGGGGAAAAAGCAATCTATTTTAAAATTAATTGTACCACTGAGGTTTTTTTTTTTTTTACGCCCCCCCCAAAAATTAATGGTTTCTATAATGAAAAATGTATTTTCATTTTTCCAGTTTTTTTTATTTAAATGTTTTCGGTAGCGAAAAAAAAAAAAAATCCCCAGTCCACTTCATTAGCTCGATTACCAATACTTTGGGATTGTATAAGTCCCAACCCCCGAAAAAAGGCATTTTCCCAAAGAATATCAAACGATTTTTTGCTAAATTTTTTTTTTTTTTTTTTTTTTTAATTTTGCCATACATGGATGTTTTAAAAAGATAAAAAGCGTTTTTTTTCCCATGTTTTTCAAAGAAAAATGGCAGCTGAAATTTTGAAAAAATTATTTTTTTTTTTGAAAAAAGGGGGGGGGCCAATTTGGGCCCCACCCCCATAGGCGTTTTTTGTTCCATTCAAAAACAAACAATTCCGGGAAAAATGCATTTAAAAAAAGTAATTTCCCACTACAAAGTCAATGAAATTTTTTCCTTTTAACGGTTTAGGTTTTAAATGTCCCTTGGAAGGCCCGCCCCGTGGTCCCCCCCAAACCCATGATACTTTTTAATTTGTAGATTTTTTCATGTTTGTTGAATGCTCTTTGGAGTGGAGTACGTGGTAGGGGTTCCCCCCAGTTCCCTTTCCCAAAGGGAAAGGGGTTTGCCCGTTTGGTTACCTTTTTCCTGGGTAAAATCTTTCTATTTTTTATCCGGGTTTTGGGGAACCAGCACTGACTTTGGGGGCGGGGCTTGGCCCCCACAGTGGCCAAAGGTAGGCAATTGAAAGGTAAAGTTTCCTTGCCCAAGAAAGCAAAACGCCCGCCGGGTCGGTGACTCAAAAACCCCCCCGAAAAACTCAGATTTGCCGGTCTTTGAACCAGTCTTGGATTTCCCCCGGGACGCTCTAACCATTTCGACCACCCGCGGCCCCAAAAAGGTCAAATGGTAGCTAATATAAAATGTTTTGTTACCCACTTGTTTGAAAAAAAAAAAGAAAAAAAATAGCTTCGTAGTTTTTTTCCAAAAATAGATAACAAAATTACATTGTTGGTCTAATATATTTCTACCAATCCCACTCTTTTTGTTTACAAGCATCAAATGGGGGTTTTTTTTTTGGCCCTTCATTCATAAAAAAAATATTTTTATTTCATGTTTTTACATTCAATGTTGTAAGCCTCCGGAATTTAGTTACCAATGGTAAAAACTTCCGGCCTCTTCATCCGGAGGGGTTCTGCGGTCCGCGCGAAAGTTTTGCAAACTGCCCCGCCCGGGGGTTTTTACTGCTTGCGGGCCCTGGGGCCAACCCACCGGGCGGGTAAGGACCTAGGTTTTTTTCAGCCCGAGTCCCAAACCCAAACACGAAACCCACACTTTGGGGAGGGTTCGCTTAGCCCCCGGGACACAGGCCGGGCCCCCTATGGCCATAGCCCCCCGAGCCTAAGGTTTTCCCGCATATCGGACTTTTTCAAAATCGATTTTGTTGCCCGATGAAAAAACCAGGGGGGCCCCAAGTTATGAAATATAATTCCGAAAAACAGTAACGAAACAAAACCCACACCCCACCCCCCACACAAACACACACACCACACCAAAAAACCCCCACAACAACACACCACACAAACACCACACCCCAAACCACCCACAAACCCCCAAACACACACCACAACAAACACCACAAACATACCCACACAACAAGTGCCCATTTTAATAAAAATTTAAATTGGGGTTTTTCTTTAACCTTTTAAAAATTCAGAAATGCACTTTGTTGGGGGCAGATTATTATTAAATATATAATATTATATATATATTTATTATATATAATATATAAATTTAATATTAATATAATAAAAATTTAATTCTTTGCACATAAAAAATAAAAATTTTGGGGTTCTTGTTTATTTTTGAACCGGAAAAAAGGTTTTATATTATGCCAAAAAAATGGGTTACCGGTACTTTTCAATTCAGCAAGCGGGCCCCCGGATTTTGAAACCGAGGTGGGGGGGGAGGGGCAAGGGTCAAGAAAATATTAAGAGCTTAACCACGCTAGGCCAACTTTTTTGAAAAGTACAAAACAAGATGAACCCTTAAGCCCCCAAATCCCCGGACCTCCAAACCCCCTCCCCTTTGCCTTTTACACAACCCCCAAAAAATCCTGCCGAAGGAATTTATATTATTTATACAAAAAACCAATAATAATTCCCCCTTTTTAAGGTTTCTTATATGAAAGAAAAACATTCCTTTTTTTTCCCAAAAAAACATGAATGTAAAAAAAAAAAAGTTGGTAATGTTCTAAATTTGGTTTCCTTTTTTTTCCCCAATTCCCAAATGGAATAAAAATTTTTCCCCAAAAACATTTAATTAATAATTATTGAAATTAAACCTGAAAGTGTTTTAAATTTTTTTTTTGATAATAAATTTAAAAAAATAAAAAATTAAAAATAAAAATTTAATAAACAAATTTTTTGATAATTATTAAAAAAAAATTATAATTTAAATTAAATTGGGGTAGGGAAATGTTGGGGGGATAAATTGTTTAATAATGATACTTACGGGGTTTAAAATAAAAAAATAAAAATAATAATTTAAAAATAAATGAAAAAATAAATAATTAATTAATAATAATAAAATAATAATAAATTAATTTAATAATAATTTTAAAAATAATAATAAAATTAATAATAAATAATAATAAATAATATAAAATAAATAAAATTATAAAAATAAAATAATAATAATTAATATTAAAAAAATGAAATTGATAATGGAATAATGATTCTTGTAATAATATTGAAAATGATAATGGAAATTTTAATGATAAGATAATAAAATTTAATTAATTAAATTTAAAAAAAAAAAAAAAAAAATATATTAAAAAATTTAATTTAATAATAAAATTTAAATTAATAATAAAAAAATATTAATAAAATAATAAAAAATAATAATTTAATAATATAATAATTAAAATAATATACAAAAAAAAGGGCCTCCACTCCTGGTGATTCGAAAAACATTTTAACTTCCAGTAACTTTTAATTTTACCGCTTAAAAACCTTTCTAAATAAAATGAAATTAAAAAAATAAATACAAAAGAAAAAAAATATTAAACTACCTGTTACTAATTTACATAATAAAAATTGGGGCAATCCCCAAATTCCCTTTAAAACTTTAAAATTTACTTTAATTTTTTAACCAAATTGGTGGGAGGGAACCCCAAAAAAAAATTAAAAAAAAAAATAAACACTTTACTTTTTCCAGTTTTTTAAACAGACTTTTTAGTTTTTCAGAAACCCTTTAAAAGGGCTTACCTGGGGTAAAAATAATGAAAAAAATTGAAAAAAAATTAGATAAAAAAAAAAAAATAATAACAGTATTAATAAAACATTAAAATAAAAAAAATTTTGATTGTGGGGTTTTTTTTTACTTAAAAATAATGAGTAATGGTATGTCGTTTTCACATAAACCGAGTAAAATATATCGGGGGAAGCTTTCACATGTTTTATTTCCCCGCTTTTAAAATTTGGATAAAATAAAAAATAAAAAAAAAGGGGAAAAAAAGGGTTTTATGTTTTGAAAATCCATTATTAAAACCCTTTGTATTTTTAAACCTAAAACGAAATTTTGGGAAAATGGATGTTAGTTTGTAAATTTTGGGGTTTGGTTGGGGGTTTGTTTTGGGTTTATTGGTGTTTGGTGGGGGGTTGTGTGTTTGTTGGTGTGGGTTTTTGTGTGGGTTGTGTGGGGGGGGTTTGTTGGTGTTTTGCGTGGGTTGGGTGCTGGGTGGGTGGTTGGGGTGGGGTGTGGTGTTTTTGGGGGGTTGTGGGGGGTGTTGGGTTTGGGTTGGTTTTGGTTTGGTGGGGTGGTTTGGGGGGGTGGTGTTTGTGGGTTTGGGGGGGTTTTTTGTGGGTTTTTGTTTGGTGTTGTTGGTGTGGTGTGGGGTTTTGGTGTTGGGTGTTGTGTGGGGGGGCGTGTTGTGGGGTGTGTGGGTGTGTGCGTTGGTGTTTGGTTGGGGGTGGTTGTTGTGGTGTGGGGTTTGTGGGGTGGTGGGTTTGTGTTGGTTGTGGTTGGTGGGTGGTGTGTGTGGGGGGTGTGGTGGGTGTAATAGGGGGGGGGGAAATTTTAACAATAAAAGATAGGGATATTTTACGAGGGAAATTTGTATTAGAGTCAGAAAGGCCACACACTCCATAATTAAGTAATATAAAATTTTATATTTTATTAATATTATTTTATATTATTATAAATATATATTTATATAATATATATTTGGGGTTGTGTGGGTGTGGTGTGTGTGGGGGGTGTTGGGTGTGGTGTGTGTGTGGTGTGTGTGTGAAAATGTTTTCATTGGATAGAAATTAGGGGGGGGGACGGGAACACCCAACCCATACATTAAAAAATAATAATAATACATAAAATATTAATATTAATAATAATATTATATATATTTTATATAATATAAAAATATATATATATATTAATATTATTAATATATATAATTAAAAATATAATAGTTTATAATATAAAATATGATATGTTGTGTGTGGTGTGTGGGGGGGGGTTTGTGTTGGTTGTTGGTTGGTTAATTGATATATATTAAATATATTATTATAAATATTATATATATTTTAATCTTTATATATTATATTTTATATATATAATTTATTAAAATTTTATATATATATTATAAATAATATAAAAAAATATATTATATATATATTAAAATTTAATATAATTTTTTAATATTAATAATATTAATATTAATATTTTGAATTTTATAATTACATATATAATAAATTTTATATATAAAATTATAAAAATTATTTTAAATAAATATATATAAAATTTTATATATATATTTTAATTAAAATTATATATTATATTAAATATATTTAAAATATATTATAATAATATATATATATTTTATTTTTAATATTATAATATATAAATTTTTATAATATTAATGAAAATATATAAATATAATATAATATAATTATATTAATATTAAAAATAAATTCCCCTTAGGGGAAACTTTAAAAAAACCCCACACCCACACACACCCCCCAAAAATATTTTTTAATCTATTATCTATATTTTTTTTTTTTTATAAAATATATAATTTTTAAAATAAATTTTATTTTTTTTTTATATATTATAATAAATTAAATAAAATAATATATATTGTTTTATATTATTTAATGTTTTGGGGTGTTTTTTGTTTTTTTTTCCCCCCTAATTTTTCAAAACACGTTATTAATACAACCCCCACCCCACCCCAAAAACAACCCACCCCACACAACCCCAACAAACAACACAAAACAAAAAAATATATTTTTATTATATAATATAATATTAATATAAAATTTTATAATTTTTTATATTTTATATAAATATATTATATTATTTTTATAAATATTTAATGGTTTTTGGGTGGTGTTTTGCTTTCGGGGACTCTAATACTATTCAATCGAAATTTTATATCCCTATCTTTTGTATGTTCTATTTCTTCTCTCTCCCCTCCCTTTTAACACCCACCACACAACACACCCACACACCACCCACACCACCCCCAACAACCACACACCACACCCACCACCACCCCCAAAACACCCAACCCCCACACCCCAACCACAAACGCAAAAACACCCCAACCACCAACACACGCACCCACAAAACACCCACAACACCCCACCACCACAAAAACCACACACACCCAAAACCACACAACACAACCAAACACATACAACCCCCACACAAACACCACCAACCCCACAAAACCACCCCACCACACCAACAACACCCACACCCCCCCCACACGCCAACGCACAACGCCAAACACCAAAACGCAACACCACCAACACACACACACACCCCCCCCACCACACCACCCAAACAAACACCAACACCACCCACACCACACACCCAAACACAACCACCCAAACACCCAAACCCCCACCCCCACACCCAACCCCCACCAAAAAACTTTAAAACCCAACCAAACAATAACATTTACCACCAATATAATATTCATGGATTAAAAATGACAAAAAGGTTTTTTTATAATATTTCAAAACATAACAATCATTTTTACCTTGTCCTTTTTCATGTCTTACCCTTATAATTTTAAAAACGCGAAATTTTAAAAAAACTGGTTTGAAATTTCCCCCAGATTATTATATTTCGGTTAAAGTGAAACGGCATAACATTACTCAATTTCAGTATAGTAAAACCCACAGCAATCAAATATTTTATTATGTTTTATATTATTTTTTTTTTTTTTTAATTCTTTTTTTCCCTTTTCTCATTATCATCCAAGGTAGCTTATTGAAAGGGTTTTGAAACAAAAAATCCCTGTTAAAAAACCGAAGTTAGCTTTTTTTATTTTTTTTTTTTTCTAATTTTGGGTTCATCCCAATGGGCTTAGGGATTTTAAAGTTAAAAATTTAAAGTAAGGGGGGGCATTGGCACTTTCATTCAGTTAAATTAGTAACCAGAGTAGGGGCAAATTTTTTTTTCTTTGGGATTTATTTATTTTAATTTTTTTCATTTAGAAAAGGAATTTAAGGGGGTAAAAATGTACTGAAGTAAAAATGTTTTTTTGATTCCACGCAGAGTGAGGCCCCTTTTTTTTGGTTTATTATTTATTTATTTTTTTATTTAATTATTATCATTTATTATTATTATTTATTTATTAATTTAATTATTAATTAATTATTATTATTTATTAATTAATTTTATTATTTATTTTTTTTTTTTATTAATTTAATTATTTTTCATACCATTTATCATTTAATCATTATTCATTATTTCCAATTACATTTTCCTTTAAATCAATTATCAAATTATCATTTATCATTATCATTATTTATTATTATTTATTTTATTATTATCATTTATTATTATTTATTAATATTATTTAATTTATTTTATTTTTTATTTTTCATTCATTTATTTTAATTTATTATTATGTTTCATTATTACACAAAGTTAATCATTTATTAAACATTATTCCCCCATCATCAACACACCATTAATTTTTATTAATATATTTTTTTATTAATAATTTATTATTATTTAATTGTTTTGTTATATAATTTATTATTTATATTTTACTAATTGTTATTATTATTATTAAAAAAATTATCCACTTTTTCATTGTTAAAATTTTTATTCAATATTATTATTTATAATGTTTTTTTGAATATCAATTAATCATTGGTGGAGACTTATGGAAAGGAAAAAGCCACATACTTATACTACATTTTTAATTTTTTTTTTTACATTTTCCATGTTTTCTTTTGGAAAAACGAATGTTTTATTTTCTTTTCATAATAAAAAAAACACTTTACCCAAAGGAAATTAAATTAATATGTTTATTCCTTTTGATGCTATAAAATATTACATTTTCGGCAAGCTTTTTTTTTGGCTATGTTAAAGCAAGAGAGGGGGTGGGAGGGTCCGGGATTGGCGCTTTAAAGTTTTCATTTTTTTTAGTACTGCAAAGTGCCCTATTTGTGCGTGCCTAAATTTTTTTTTCCTTGACTTTGGGGCCCTCCCCCCAACCTCGTTTTTCAAAAAGTCCACGTTGGGACCACGCCTGCTGATATGATATTTACCGGTAACCCCCATACTGTGCAATAATTATAATCCCTTGTTTTCCGGTTGCAATAATATAAACAAAGAACCACAATTTTTATTAATTTATGTATGTGCAATGAATAATTATAATATATTATATATATATATATTAATTATATATATTTATATATATATATATATTATATTATTTAAATATATTATATATATAACTCATGCACCCAAACACATGTTGGCATTTTCTGAAATTTTTTAATGAATAAGGAAAAACCACATTTATTTTTTATTTCCAATTGCACAGTTTTCTGTGGGTGTTGGTGTAATGTGTGTTGGTTGGGGTGGGGTGTGGTGTTGTGTAATTGTGTGGGTGTGGTGTTGGTGTGGGTGGTGTGTTTGGTGTGGTGTTGTGTGGTTGTGTGTGTTGTGGGTGTTTGGGGGGGGGGGTGGTGTGTGGTGTGTTGGTGTGTGTGTTGTGGTGTGGTTTGTGGTGTGTGTGGTTGTGGTGTGTTTGTTTTTTTACGTTTAAATGTTTTTTGCGGGAATTATATTTTCAGTACACTTGCTGGGCCCCCACTGTTTTTTTTTTATACATCCGGCAAACAAACACATCGATCAGGATAAGCCCGATATGCGAAAGCTTAGCCTTCGCCCGGGCTATGCCATGAGGGGAAGCCCGGCCCTGGTGGGTCGACTATGCCGACTCGCCCCTCACGTGTGTGGTCCAGTTTGTGGGGCTGACTCGGCTGAAAAACCTAGTTCCTTACCCGCCCGTGGTGGGTGCCCAAGCCGCAGCAGTAAACCTCCGGGCGGAACAGTTTGCAAAATTTCGCGCGGGACCGCAGAACCCCTCGGAATGAGAGGCCGAAAACGTGTTTACCATTGTACTAGTCCCGGAGGCTACAAAACATTGATGTAAAACATGAAAATAAATTATTAATTTTTTTTTATGAAATGAGGCAAAAAAAACCCTATGATGCTTGTAACAAAAAGAGTGGTGATTGGTAGAAATATATATATGGACCAAACAAGTGTATTAGTAATTTTAAATTTTGGGAAAACTACGAAAAGCTATTTTTTTAATCTTTCGTTTTTTCTTCAAACAAGTGATACAAAAAAACATTTAGTATTAGCTTTTACCATTTGACCTTTTTGGGGGCCCGCGGTGGTCGAATGGTTTAGAAAGCGTCCGGACTCCAAGACTGTCACGACGGCAATCTGAAGTTCGAGGGTTTTCGAGTCACCGACCGGCGCGTTTTTGGCTTTTTTCTTGGCAAGGAACTTCAAAATTCAATTGCCCTACCTAAGCCCACTGGGGTGGCCAAGCCAGCCCAAGTCCAGTGTGCTGGTCCCAAGCCCGGGATAAAAATAGAGAGAATGATTACCTAGAAAGGTAACAGCGGGCACTCTCCGTGGAAAAGGAACTGGGGACCCTACCACGTACTCACTCCAAGAGCATCACAAACATGAAATCTACAATTATGTATCATGCTGTGACCACGGCTGCTCAGACATGAACCTACCTTTTTAAAAGAAGATCATTGACTTTGTAGTGGAAAATACTTTTTTTTTAAATTGCGATTTTCCTGGAATTGTTTTTTGTTTTTATTGACCATGACAAACGCCTATGGGGGTGAGGGCCAATATGCCCCCCTTCTTTTCAAAAACAATAATTTTTTTTCAATTTAACAGCTGCCAATTTTCTTGAAACATGAAAAAAACGCTTCATTCTTTAAACATCCATGTTAAGGCAGTTTAAATCAAAAAAAAAAAAATATTAGCAAAAATCGTTTGATATCTTTTTGAAAATGCTTTTCTCGTGGGCTGTGACTATACCATCTAGTATTGGCAAAATCGAGCTAATTGAAGTGGACTGGTATTTTTTCTTTTCGCTACCGAAACACTAAATAATTAAAATAAAACTGAAAAACATGCTACATATTTTTTTCATTTATAGAACACATAAATTTGGACGTAAAAACCTCAGTAGGGTTACAATTTAATATATAGATGCTTTTATCACCACCACCAACACACAACACACCCACACACACAACAACACACACCACACACCACACCCACACACAACACACACCACCCCACCATATATATATATTATATTAATATATATTATATTATATATATTAATATATATAATTATTGTGTTTGGGTGGGTGTGGTTGTGGGGGTGTGTGTGGTGTGTGTGTTGTGTAGTGGTCTATGTCCAATACTTGGGGATGAGTAACGAAAAAATTTAATTTCATTTTCTTTAAATGTTTAAAATTTGAATATTTTTTTTTTCGCTAGTATTATTATTCCATAATTTCGAGGCTTTTTTTCACACACACACGCACACCACACACACACACAACCACACCCCCACACCCCAAACACACACCACACCACACACCCACACACCCCACACACACCAACACACCAACAACACAACCCACACACACAAAAACACACAACATATATGTGTGTTGGTTTTTGTGTTTTGTGTGTGTGGTATGTTTTGTATTGGTGTGGGGTTTGTGTGGGTGGTCTATGGGAAAATACTATGTCAAATATTTTGGTAAATGAGTAACGAAAAAACATTTATGTTATAATTCGTTTTTTCTAATGCTTAAAAATTTTGAAATAGTTTTTTTTCGCTATTAATTATTCCATAAGTCGCGGGCGTTTCTCTGAGGAGTCGCATCCACATTCGAAACAGCCGAGTTTGGGGGAAATACACGTTTTGCTTTGTTTCCAAGTCCAGCCAACTTTAAACTGGGTGGGGTTCTAAAGGAGGGTGAATATCAAGAGTCCCCTAAAGACGTTTGTTTCTGTCAGTAACATATGCTGTAACGATGTCTTAATATCTCGAAAAAGAAAAAAATCTTGCACATTCTGATGAAATTTTGCAATTTCATCTCCCATTTATACTTTTTAAGCTGTTTATTTTATTTCAATTCTTTTACTTCCTTTTTGTTTTTTGTCAATGCACATCTTTTTACAGTATATGCGTAAGTGGGACATACTAGTTTTTGTCCCACAATTTTTTTTCTTTTATATTTCCTTGAATTGATAAAAAAACTTTTTTTTATTTTTCGTCAGAATTCCAAAACGCTGCTTTCAATAAAAACAGAAAAATATTGCTGTTATTCCTTAGAACAACTGAAACGCAAAACTGTAAGTAGGGCTACAGTGGTTTTTCAGTGAGTGTGTGCTGAGGAACTGAAAAGTTTGTTTAAAACCATTTTTATTTAGAATCATGGGTTTTTATATAGTTATACACATTTTTGAAACCCCTTTTTCTCGTGCAAAATACCATAAATTAATTTTGACAGAATTAAAATATATATAATATATAATATATATATAGATATTATTATATATAATATATATAATAATATATATATATATAATATATAATCTATATATATAATATAATATATTTACCATATATTATACATATATATATATATATATTAATTATTATAATATATAAATAATATATATTATATATATAAATATATATATATAATTATAATATATATGCATATATATTTTTTTTTTCTTAGGCCGGGGTAATTTCCTGCAAAATGGAATAATTTGGTAGGAGGCTTATTAATTTTTAGAAATATTTTTTTACTATCAGTTTATTTGTAAAAAAGAAAAAAAATGATTAATAATTGTTCCCTAATAGAAAGGCTAGTACCGGGGCCCAGTCCCATACTTTTATGAATGAAACAATCTATTGTTTTATTCCAAAAACTTTTTGTCCCCCCCTAATCCCCCGGGAACAGATATGTTTTTTTTTTATGTTGAGGTTTTCCCGGGTTTTTTTGCTTCTGTAAAACACTTTTCCCATTTCCCTTTTTTTAGCATGAAATCTGTTTAGCTTAAACATTTTTTCATCCAATTTTTTGAAAAATACATGCCTTGCTTTTGGGCCCGCGGAAGGATTTTTTTTCCATGTGGTTTTTTTTTGGATTCATCCGAACCACTTTCGTAAACTGCCCCTTGACCGTGTGGTTTTTTTTGGGGCATTTTTTCTTCCAACACGAATATTGTTTTTTGGTTTTTTTTTCCTGGAAAAGGGCCAAAGGATAGTAAACGTGGCCTGATGGGAGGAAGTTAATTCTTTCAAACGATTTTCAAAAATATATGTGTCCCCCCTAAACAATTTTTTTTTCCCTTTTTGTTTTTTTTTTTTCCACACCATGCATGAAAAATCCATCCCCCTTATTATTTGGTCCACGTGGATTTACTCCCTCGCCCCTTTCATGTTTTATCTGTCCACAATCTGTCCCCCCCCCAAAGTAAATAAATGAAAATTATAATCAGAAACATAAAAATTGTGACGTAAGGAACACTATCGTGTATAAACATAATATTCTTTATCAAAATTTTGTAACCAAGTTCCCCCTATGAACCAAAAACTGAAAACAAGACATGAATGATATTTTTTACACCTTGTAAAACAAAAAATATAGAACTGCTGGGGCCGAAACTGGGAGGCGATTGTTTTAGCAATTGTTCCGTTTTTTTTTCAGCCCTCCTTTGAAAAACGTTTTTTTTCTGTGGTGGAAATCCCCCCTGTAATACCGTCGACCGAGGAGACACTCTGCCTTTATATTTTCACTGGGAGAGAAAATTTTACTTTCCCCTCAATCCCAGTGTGGGCGGGCCCTTTCCCTACATGCCGTTTTCCAAAATTGCCTTTGCGTCCCCCACTTCTTGAAAAAAAAAAGGTGGCAGCTTCCAGTTTTTTCCACCTCGGATTTTCCCCCATATGTTTCCCCATTATTGGGCGTCCATATACCAATCGGGCCAAAATATTTTTTCTTTTCTTTATTTAGCAATAATTTGGGATTTTGCCCGCGGAAAATGAATATCCAGGAATTTCATTTACCAAAAAAGATTGAAATCAAATATACGATTTTCGTGTTTTTTTTTTTTTTAAAATTTTTTTTTTAGAGTTTTGTTTCATCTTTTCTCTTCAAACCACTCCAAGTTTTCCGGGTGGAATAAAACCACGCGTTTTTTAGATTGAACTTTTTCGCACACCAGGAAAAAATAATATTCGAAGGCTAACAAAGCTTACAAGAAACATATTGAAATTTTTGTATTCAAGGCTTTTGACATACACTTGACAAATTTACAAGGGAAAACAAAATTGCCCATACGTGTCAAAAATAAAAAATAGAGAAGCGAGATTAAATTCCTATTTTTTAATCAAAATGAAACAAAATATTTTTTTTCTGTCCAGAAAATTCAAATATAATATAAAGCACATGTAATTGAGAATAAGAATTTTAATACTTTTTTTTTGTCGCCCTCCCTTTGTAAAACCAACTCAGCTAATAGTTTTGCTCGATTTTGAAAAACAAGTAAACATATATTTTTTTTTCTCGCTCTGCCTGATCGTAATAACTCCCTCAGAGAAACGCCACGACTTACGGAAAATAATAATAATAGCGAAAAATTATTGTCAAATTTTTTTAGCACAAAGATTAAAAAACATTCAGAAATAATAGAGAAATTAATAAAATTTTGTTTTAGTTTCTATTTCCATCAACCATATATTTGACTTCGTATTTTTCTATAAACATTGCCAACAACCACACACACACACCACACACAAACCCACAACACAACCACACCACAACACACACACACCACACAACACACCACACACACACACCACAACACACACAACACACACACCAACACACACACCACACACAAAAACCAAAACACAAATTTTTCATTTGGTAACAGCTTGCCATAAACCCGATTTTTTTTAAAGCAGGAAGCATTTTTCAAGTTTTTTGAAAAAGAAAAGGGAAAAATGCCTCCTCCCACCTTCATAGGTTTGTTTGTTCAATGTCCGATAAAACCAAAAAAAATTCCAGGAAATCGCATTTTTGAAAAAAAAATATCCCCACTACAAAAGTCCCCCAATGATAAACCATTACTGCATGTTTTTTGTTAACAATAGAATTACTAATTAACACCTTGGTGGTCCCATTTTGTGTGTTTCTACCAAACAAACACACTCTTAACAAGCAGCCCAAGGAATTTTTCGCCCTCATTCTAAAAAAAAAAATACTTTATTTACACTATGGTTTTTTTTTAAAGAAAAAGTGGGTGGGCCAGATGTACAAAAGTGGAAAACCCAAGCAAGTGTTAAAATGGAAAAATTAAAACGACAAAAAATCTAGCCCAGATATTGAACCACTGGACACCACAACACACAACACAACACACAACACACACACACCACACAACACACAACACACACGACACACAACAACAGACACACAACACACGCGCGCGGCCCGCGCGGCGCGCCGCGCCGCGCCCACAGATATATATATATAAATATATTATATATTAATATTATATATTATATATATTATATATATTATATATAATATTATATTATATATTATATAATATATTATATATTATAATTTATTAAGTTTGTTGCCCTGTTAGGATTCCCATTGAGCATGGATACATGTTGGTTGTTTTTTTTTTTTTTTTTTTTTGTAAATCTTTTTACGTTTTTTTAGGGGATCGACCTCCTTACCGATCCCTTTGCATCATCGACTTTTCCTCCCCTGGCCCCTCCCGCTTTTAAATCCGCTTCCATGTGGTCCCCCTCCTAATCCTTTTAGCAATGTAGGCAGTGGATCCAACAGAGAAAATTCCCAAACCTAATTGTAAAAATTTCTTAAACTCAAATATAAAACCTACATTTTTCAATGTTTTTATATTAAGAAAGTTGGTTTTCCCCCCCCTTTTTTTTTTTCCTTTTTTTCTTTTTTTTGAGACGGTGGAATAGGTTTTTGAATAGATTTAATAGACGTTTTTGATGGTAATTATTTTTTTGGAGTTTTAATACATTTTTTAAAAATCAAGCAATCTCATTAGAAAAATATGTTTTTGCAGTGGTGGTCCAAATATCAGAGAGAGAGAGAGAGAAAAAAATATATGTGTGTGGGTATATAATATATATATATATTATATATAATATATAATATAATATTAATATATAGATATAATTATATTTATAATATATATAAATATATAAATCCATTATGGGCGAGTGGTAAAAACTACTAGTAATGGGTGGGTTTTATCGTTGTTTTTTTGTTAATCCTTAATCTTTTTAACTTTTTTTTCT
>NW_023662732.1:12500-15776 GCF_015228065.2 Penaeus monodon | reverse complement strand
TTATATATATAATTATTATGATATATATTATCATATATATATATATATATATAATATATATTATATATATTTATATATATATATATATATATATATATATATATATATTTATATATATATTCTATATGCATATATTGTATATATATTATATATATAACATATATATATATTATATATATAACATATATATATATTATATATACATATATATATATATATTATATTATATTTTTTTTTTTTTTTTTTTTTTTTTTTTTTTTACGATATATATATTATGTATGTATTATATATATTATATATTATTATATATATATATATAATATATATATATATATATTATATATGTATATAATATATATATATATATATATATATATATATACATATATCATATTATATCTATATATATATATATATATATATATTATAAACGGGGTGCAGACCACACAACGCTTCTGCGGCTTTACCGAGCGCTTATTCGTAGTAAGCTTGATTATGGATGTGAAGCTTATTCATCTGCAACTCCCATTGTTCTACGGATGTTAGACTCGGTTCATAATGAAGCTCTCAGAATCTGTACTGGGGCTTTCAGGTCTTCACCTGTGGAGTCCCAGTATGCTGAGAATGGAGAACCACCTCTTTCATTACACCGGGACTCCAAAGGATTCCGGGATCTCCTACATCCAGATTGGTCTTCAACCCCCTTGAGGATAGCCGATCCTATGGTAGGAGAATGAGGAATCTTGTGGAAGATCTTAATTTAAGTTTCACTAAGGTTCTGGCTGTTGGATTTGGTCGGAATTGGGAAAGGGGAGAGATCCGAAGCAGAAGTCAGAGAGAGATTTCTTCATCATATTTCTAAGTACCAAGGATCAGATGCAATATATACAGATGGTTCGAAATCTGAAAATGGTGTGGGCTTTGCAGCAGTGAGCAGAAGGAAGACTGCATCTGGCAGTCTATCTTTAGCAGGCTCGATCTTCACTGCAGAGTTACATGCCATCCTTGCAGCAGTTAAGATGACTAGAGATCTTACGAACCATTCTATTGTGATATATTGTGACTCTCGTAGTGCCTTGCAAGCAATGAAGAGCTTAAACTCATCACATCCAGTAGTGAGGGAGGTTCAAGATTGACTTGCACTGATGTCAACACATAAAAAGATAACTCTGTGTTGCGTGCCAGCGCATGTTGGTATCAGTGGGAATGAGCGAGCTGATCAGAAGGCCAAGGCAGCTGCTGCTCAGCCTTGTGATGCTCGTTTTCCTCTCCCACACACCGACCTGTGGGAGATCGCACATGTAGTGGAAAGATGTGAAACATTCTCAGACCAAAGACGTATGTACTTGTCTCCCCCATATACCCTGAAAAATGTATTGGAGGAGGATTGTGACATAGAGAGTCTTATTAGTTTCCTTAGGGAGACTAATATTTTCAATAAAATTTAATTATGCATAATGTTTATGCAATAATTTTATACACTTAGAGCATAATATTTATGCTTTGATTTTTAATCTATCTATTGTTATTCGTAAGATATTTATTGATAGATTTTTAATGTTTTAAACGTTTTAATATTTCTATTCATGAAGGTATTGGCCGCTAATGACCTTGGCTGTTGACGTGGCAGATTATTTTAAATAATCAATCAATCCTACAGCCTAAGAACATATGTACCAGAGCCACTTCGGTGCTGCAAGTGCCAAAGATGGTATCTGTAGCAAGGCTCACAACACCGAGGTGTGCCTTAAGGCCCACAAGGAAGGCCAAAGGGACACAAAAGCAAAATGTCCCAACTGTGCCAAGGGGCATCCCGCCTGGAGCCTGGCTTGCTCTGCCAGGAAAGAGGCGGCACTCAGGCAACAAGAGGTTGATAAAAAGCGACCAGACTTTGTTTCTGCTCCCCCCAGGCACCCATGTCTGGGAACAGAACAAAGAGAAAAGACTTCCCGACCTCCTAAGAGGAAGGAAACCCCTCCACAGACGACCCCGGATATCTCCAAAAAAAGGATTTTCCCAACCATCTAAAAAATGCAAAAAACAAACACGGGGTTTAAAGGTTGAAAAAACACTGAAAGTTCCCCCCCAAGAGTGATAATCCCTTTTTGACGGGAAGTAGACTGATCCTATTAACTTTTGTAGTTACGCAGTCAACGTTTTGGGAACCCATGAGGAGCGGAAAGCAGTCACGTCCCCATGATGGCAAGACCCGATTTTTGTACTAAAAGGGGGAAAGGGAAAAGGGCCCAAAAGTACCCACCTTCACCCAGGCGAACCCCCCTCCCACCCCAACCGGCCCACACCCACAAGGCAGACCCAAGGGGGGCTGAATCGTACAGCCAGTGCCGGAAAAGGTGACCTTTCAGGTAAAGTATAAAAGAGAAAGATACACTGACAAAGCCGAATGAGAAACCCAAAACTACAAAAGCAGAGGTACAAACGCTCTCCACCCCCAGTGGCCCTAGGGTTTTAAATGGAAACAGATAAGATCCCTAGAAAAACAAAAGGACTTCATATGGGTTGTCACACCCAACCTACCGATTTTGAACCCAATATAAAGACGTTTGATTAACTATCCCCAAGTAACTAGACATACAGTCTAAGCTACCAGTGGAAATCTATGGCTTCTAAAAAGAATCCCACCTCCACGCAAAGTGCGATCAAAAAACATGACTTTGCATGCCCAAAAGCATTAAAGAGGGGACTGTTCGCTTCTGGGGCTGTATGTTTCATGCCCCCAAGTAGCTGGCAAAGAGGCCTGATCACACTGGTCAGGCAAAAATCCCCGCCCGCAATAACCCGGCACCCCATGTCCAGGATGTTTATAAACCATCACTCAAGAAAAACTACTGCAAAGGGGATGGACCCCCCCCCCCCGACTTTTTTGAAGCCCCGCGTGGGGACAAACCCTTTATGGTTTTTCTGTAGAGTTTGTCAAGGGGAAATAATCAATAACCCTGCAGCTACAGGCAGAAAATTAAGGGGTTTTCAGCCCTCACTCCTTTAGGGAAGCCCCACTTCACGGGTGGATCGTGATCCTTAAAACCCCACGCGCTTTGCAGCAAAGGATGCCCCCACTCCCTGCGGTAACAGGCAAAGGGGTTTCGATCATGGGAGCCCTAGCCCACGCGTCCCCAAGAGAAAGACACGTAGCATACATACAGATCCAGGCAGCCCTTGATGTTACAGCAAAATCACCCAAAAAATAACCTTTTCCTTTCCCCCACAATAGACCCGAGGATTTTTGCTAGGGTAAAAATAAAACATAAACTGGGT
>NW_023662732.1:0-7500 GCF_015228065.2 Penaeus monodon | reverse complement strand
GGTGTGTAATATAATTATTTTATATATAATATATATATTAATATATTTTAAAATATATATATAAAATATATATATATTATATATTTTAAAATTATTATATATATTATATATTAAAAATGTTATTATAAAATATATATATTTATAATATATTTTATTATTTAAAATATTATATATTATAATATTATTTTTAAACCTTTTCCCTATGCCCAAAGACCCCTTCCCTATACAAAAGTGTATAAAATTTTTATTTTACGTATTTTGGTATATATTTATTTTGTGGGGTGTATTTTTGTTTAAATATTTAAATATATATATATTATATATATATATATATATATCTATTATATTTTCCCATACATACATTATCATATTTTAATCCCTATATTTTTTTGAAAACCCAACAAAAATAAAAAATATAATTTTTAAAACATTTGTATATGCAAATATACGTAGGGAAAACTGCATATTTTAAGCACATATATTTTTTACGTTATTTTAATTTTAATATAAATTCATAATATATTAATAAAAATATATATATCTACTTACATATTATATTTTTAATTTTAAATTTATATGTGCATGTGTGTGTATGTATCCCAGACCACACACCCACACCCAACACACACACCACACACACACCACAACACACACACACACAAAACCCAAAAATATATATAATAATATATATATAATATTTTATATATAATTTTATTTTTTAAAATATATATAATATATATATATATATATATAAAAAATATGTATGAAATATATATTTTAAATATATATTTTAAAAATATTTTTATATCGGTAAAATTATTATTATATATATATATAAAATATATATATTATATATATATTTTTACCCTCTCCGTATTACACGCGCATATATAGTATATGTGGTGTTATATACTATATGGATAATTATTTTGGGATTTTATTTTGTTTATAACTTATTATATATATTATATATATATTTATATTTATAATATATAAAATATATAGGGATATATATATATATATAATATATATATATTATATATTTATTTATATAGGCCTAATTTTATGTAAAACAAATATGGATATAAGATATAAGAATTTTATATGCAGGGTAATTTTGTTAGTGTGTGCGTGTGCTCATATATATATTAATATAACTACAAATATATATAAATAAAATAGGTAATTATATATGTTAGAATGTATCCCACAAAATAAAGGCTTTATATATAATATTTTTAATATATTAAATAATATAAATCATATATAAAAAACATAATGGTTAAAAATGCTATGTTTATAATGTGTGTGTGTATGAAATTTTATCCCCTCATCCTTTTTTGCCTAGTTAACACATTTTGGTCTTCGGGTGAGATGAATTTTGATTTTTTGAACTTTCCAACTTTTTAAAAATCCTCAAAAACCCTTCCCTGTGTTAGGCTGTACCTATCTAAAACCCCTCCCCAACCAAATTTACTTAACCCTTTTCCCACAATGCACTAAAAAGCACGGGGGTTTCCCGGGGTAAAAATTCTCGCCTGCCACGGGGGAAAAGGGGCCCCCGGGGTGGGTTTCCCCCGGCCGATGCTTTTTTCCCGAAACCCTTTGTAGAAACAAGTATATTCTATGTAATTGAAAGAAAGGATGAAAGGCACCTGGATTCCATCCTGCCACACACACATACACTGTATATTAAGATGGTGAAGATTGTGATTGATTTCTCAATTTTTAAATCCAAAAAATTAAACCCAAATGTTATTTGAATGCGATATCGAAATCTTTTTTTGGGCAGCATTTTTATGTTTTAATGGGGACTAGCAGTTAGCGAGTTTTGGGGGGCGATTTTGAGGCACCCCAAATTACTTTTTTTTCCATGAATTATAACCCTTTAACGAACTACCACTTTAACAACACAGGGCCAGTAACCCCTTTTTTTTGTCTTCACTCTTTGCAGGGTTGTACAGGGAAAATAAATAATGAAAAATTTATTATGTAAAGTAAAAGGAGGAAAATTCCTTTGCTTGAGAATCAGGGGAAAGCAAGAACAGGTACTACCTAGTCGCTCTCTAGAAAGCTGACAACAGCGCTTGCTGCTTCAGTTTGTGTCTGGGAAAAGGCCCCGAGTCCTAGCATCGAGATGCATTCCCCGAAAGGAAGCCCTCGCGGGTTTAAAACCCTACACATTATTCCCTATGCATTAAAGGGGTTTACAAAAAAATCGTGGTTACAACTTTTTTGTGGAGTTTATCTAATCATATCGAATTTTTTAAAACCAAAAAATAAATAAACCAAACGCCCCCAAGGGGCTCGCGGAAAAAAAACCCTCGATCCCCAGCAAATCAGGGTGCCGTAAGTGGGGGCGTCCCTCGGCCAGAGCGACGGGGCCCCGCAGGGGGAGGATGACTTGCACTTGGCCGGCGGGGATAATTTTGCCAGTTCCCGTTATGTCTCTCCCCCTCGTTCCCCTCGCTCTTTTCCCCTTTTTTTCCTTTTGGTTTTTTTTCGCTCTTCTATTCTCTCTCTCGTCTTTCTTTTTTTCCCCTTCCTTTCCCCCTTTTTCCTCCCCGGTAAAATATATATAAAAAATTTTAATAAAATAATAAAATTAAAAAATTTTATGATATTTTATATATGTGGAAAATATTTTATATATATATATTTTATTATTAAAATATAAAAAACATATATATATAATATTATTAATTATTATTTATAATATATATATATTTTATATATATATATTTTATTTATTATATAAAAAAAAAATATATATTTTATAATTTTTTATATTTGATATATATTTATTATATATATATATATTTATATATATATATATATTTTATATATATTATATATGCACACACCGCAAAACACACACACCCCCACACACCACACACACAAACCCAAAACAACACACACACACACACACACACACACCCCACCCCCTAATTAAAAAAAATATATATTTTATATAATATATATAATTATGGGATATTATATATTTTATATATATATATTTTATTAATATATATCCCTACATATAAACCCCACACGTGTATACATATGTATTAGTGTGTGTGTAATTTTATATTTATATTTTATATATATATATTATTATATTAATATATATTAAATATTATAAAATATGTATATAAAAATTATTTATATATAAATTTTAATATATTATTATATATATAAAATATATTTACAAACACACACGATATATATATTTAAAAATATATATATATATAATTTTATTAATATAATATGTATAATATATATATAATTTTATTATATTTTAAAATATAATATTTTATATATATCTGTGTTTGGGGTGTGTTATATACAGGGATATTATATTTTTATAAATAGATATATATATATATAAAACTATTATATATTTATATTTCACCCTACATACAGATATATATATTATTATAATTATATATTATATTTATATATAATTATATTATATAAATATATATATATATGGGTGTGTGTGTATAATATATATATATATATTATTATATATTATATTATACATATTAAAATTATATTAAAATAATATATATAAATATTATATATTTTAATATAAACCCACAACACACACACCAAAACCCCAAAACACACACCCCCACACACAACACACACACCCCACACACACACCCCCCCCAATACACAGAATTTTAAAATATATAATTTTATATATATTTTATATATATATATATATATATATATATAAAATATTAAAATATATTAAAATTATTAATGCCACACACAAAACACACACACACACCCCACACACACACACCAGACACACCCCACACACCACTATATTATTTTAATATATATAAATATATATATTTATATAATGTCATATTTATATATAAAATATATTATATATATATATATTTTAATATATATATATAGTAAAATTATATTATATATATATATATATATTTTATATTTATATATATTATACATATATATATACACACAAAACAAATTTTCTCTCTCTCTCTCTCTCTCTCTCTCTCTCTCTCCCCTATAATATATTTACTATATTTTATATAATATTATTATTTTAAAAATATATATATATATATATATATATATATTTATTTCCTATTAAAATTTTTATTATATATATATATATTAAAAAAAATATTATATCTATATATAATATATAAAATTTTAAAATATGTGTGTGTGTGTGTGTTTGTGTGGTGAGGAACACGAAAAAAGTGCCCGAAACCGGGGTTTGAACTGGGCCTTTTTCCCCGGGGGAAAGGGGAGATTTCCGAACCCAGATGGGAAAGGGGTGTAGGCGGGGGGTGGAAAAAAAAACCCGAAAATTTTACATTCTGATGAGATTTTAAATTTTTATTTAAAGAAATATAGGGTGAAATAATAAAAAAAAAATAATAATTAAAAATAATAATTTTAATGATAATTAATAATATAATTTAAAAATAAATAAAAATAATGAAAAAATAATAAAAATAAAAAAAATAAAATAAAAATAATAATAATAATAATAATAAAAATAATAATAATAAAAAAAATAATAAAAAAAATAACAATAATAATAATAATAATAATAATAATAGTTTAAAAATTAAATAAAAAGGGTATAATAAAAAATTTGTAAAATTTTTATTTTTATTATCCCTTATTTAAAATTTTTTTTATTATTATTATCATTATTTTATCATTTAAAAGATAATAATAAAAAAATTACAACGGTAATCACAAAAAATTGGATAACCCCTCCCGGGGGAAGAAATTTTTTTCCCAGTGACCCCAGATTTTGGGGACAGTTTATGAATTAAGTTTTCCGGGGGAAGTAGCATGGGATAGGCAAACGGCAAAAAAAGAATTGAATCCCTTAATGAATTTTACTTTTCCCCGAGTTATTCGGGTTTTTTTGGTTTGGGGTTTAAATTCTTTTTTAAATGCCTTTAGAAATCGTGACACCCAAAATAAATTTCCTGTCCTTTTGTATGTTTTATTTCTGAAAAATGTTGTGAAATCTAACCCCCCAAAACATATACCAAACACCGCATTTTTCAAGCCCAATCCCCCCCTCTCACCCCCCAAGGGGATCCCCCAATAAAGACTGTAGGGAAAAGGGGCAAAAAAAAAGTTGGTTTTTTTATTGTATAGTCCTTTCCGAAACCCGATCGTTTTTTTTTTTTTGGTAACATTCTCTTTCCCCTTTTGGGGGAACTCGCTTATAAAATTTATATTTTCAAAGTTTTCTTTTTTTCTTTGTGGTTTCGCTTTTTATGGGGAAACCCCTTTAATTTATTCAGTTTTAAATTTCTATAATTTGAAGAGCCATATTGACACTCGTGTTTTGAACCTTTTTATGAGGAAAGCACCTTTCATAAAAAGGGAGAACCAATAAAAAAAAAGTCTTGTGCCACAAGAAATTTTCCCCGGAGCCCGGGCCTCTCTTCTCGCTGGGCTTAAATTTCTTCTGAGTTTCATAAAGTAAATAAATTTAAAGTAAAAACCTGTAGATTTCAGAAAAATTTTTTGTGCTTTGCCAGCCCCCTTCATCTCTAGATTTTCAGGTGGAAAACCCAGGCTACGTACCGTGTCAGCACCCCCCCTCAGACCCGCAGCTCTCTTCTACAAAAAAAGGGGAGCCCTTACGGGGATTTAAACCCCCGGGTAGGGGGGCCCAGTAGTCGGGCCCTCCCCTTTGGGGGCCCCCTTCCCTTTATTTTAAAATTTTTTTCCCCTTTCAGGGGACTTCCCGAGCCTACCGGGGGTACCCTTGTGGGGTCCGGATTCGCCTGGGGGGTGGGGCCCCCGACTTACCGTCCCCCGCATTAGGAAATTCGGCGGTAAGGGGGGTCCCTTCCCCATAACTCGATCCTCTTGGGGGTACGGAGAACGCAACCAGGCTTCCCTTGGGGGGGTTAGGGAAAGGAAAAATGCCACACCTTTTTCTTAGCTATTTCGTTTGGTTGATTTAAAAATAGTTAAGGGGGGAACTGGTCCCCTTTTGACAAAGGGCACGGGCCCAGGGGGGCGGACTTTTGGGCCGATACCCCTTATGAAAGATTCCCCGGCTAACCCCCCCTCCTCCTCAAGGGGGGGGGGACGACCCATGACTCTCTTACGACCAATGCGACCCCTTTAACCAAAAGGAAAACCCCAATGCTGAAAAAACAAGAAAGACGATTTTTTTCAATCCCCCCAGAGAATGCAAGGGATTTGAATGCAAAAGCGGGGGAATGGAAATCAATCGCTTTTGAATGTGGGGCCCTTTTCATCAAAAAGGTCCCTTTATGGTCAAATTTGGGCGGCGTTTTGATTTTGTCCGGAAATTTTCGAGAGGGGAGCCTCCTTGTAAAAGTGCAGTTTAACCCCAGATTAAGCCTGCTTAAAAATGACGCAGATTCTGAAATTTTAAAGTTAAAAGTAACTACCCCCTTGGCCCCAAAACCTGCAAAGGAGAATCTTTTGCGGGGTTTGAGGACAATGGAGGGGAGCGAAATTCTTGGGAAATATGAAGGACCAAAAACGTTTTGTGGGGCGTGAAAATGCATGACCAAGAAAGACGGGGGAAATTTTCGAACAAAACCGGGTTGTGTTTTTGACTTTTTTTCGGTAAAATTCCTGAGTTGTCACAGTTTTGGGAAAGAACGTGTCCAAAGGGGGGGCCTTACAAATTTAAAAAAACCAAGCGCGTAATGATCCAAAAAATTTTGGGCACACCTCATTACGATGCAATGATGATTTTAAAATAAATTACTTGCGGTAAAAGTGCTGGAGATCATGACACTGCTGTATGTACTGAGAAAACTCCAAGTGTGCTAACTGTGGGGGGTTTCCCCCCCCTCAAACGGGTCTGCCCAGTGCAGCAGCTTGAAGAAGGAACTGAAATTTTGCATAATGAAAGGACATGATGTTAGTTACCGTGAGGCCAAAAGGAAAGTTTAAGGTTTGACCGCAAACCCCAAAATTCCTACGTTTAGTAGCAAACCCCAAAAACACTTCCCGTGCAAACGGCATTTAATCAGGAAAATTGCACTAAAAAGGGTAGAGAAATTGCCCGATTTTTTGGAAAGGTTAAAGGGAAATTTAAAGAGTTCAAATTTAAAAAATTTAAAAAAAAAATTTTAAAAAAAATTCTGAAAACAACCCAGCAAAAAGCAGGAAAAAAACATAAAGGGGGATGAAAACCAAAACACAATTCTGGGTCGCACCTTCTCGTCCAGGGGGACCCTTAGACTTCGGGCCCGGTGTTTGGTCTGTTTTTCCGGAAAGATTTTATCTTTTCCCCCGGGGGCCCCCCTGGCACGGGGCCCCAGGACATGGGGATACTGTCCCAAAAAACCCGGGGGGCCCCTTGGGGGAGCGAGGGAGAGGAGGAAAAACCTCCCTCCCCGAAAAGAAAATTAAAAACCCGGGGGGACAAGGGATTCTAAAACCCCCTAAAACGTAAACTTCGCCCTGGGCCTTTTTACAATGGAACTGTCGAAG
>NW_023662731.1:10000-15777 GCF_015228065.2 Penaeus monodon | reverse complement strand
ATATATTATACATAATATTAGTTAATATATTTATATATAATATATCTCTCATATATTCTATACTATATATTAATATTTACTATTATTATATATATATATATATATATATATATATAATATATATATATATAATATATATATCATATATATAACTATATATATATATATAACATATATATATTATATATCAACTCTATATAACTATATATCTATATATATATAATATATCTCCTATCTACCTTATCATATATATATATTATATGTTGTGTGTGTGTGTGTGTGGGGTGTGTGTGTGGTGTGTGTGTGTGTTGTGTAATCACAATTTACGCCTTTGTTATATTTTTCATGGTGGTGATATTAGTAACAGAAATGATAAAATGATAAGGGGAAAAAGAGTTTTATATGTTTATACACACACAAACACACACCACCACACACACACACACACACACACACACACACACACACACACACACACACACACATATATATTATATATATATATATATATATATATATAATATATATATATAACTATGTGTGGTGTGTGTGCGCGCACACACACACACACACTATCTATCTAATGTATAGATAGATAGATAAGATTGTGTGTGTCTATGTACACACACACACACACACACACACACACACACACACACACACACACACACACACATATAACATATATATATATAAATATAATATCTATATATTTACTATATATATATATATATATATATATTATATATATACTATATAGATATATATATATATATATATATATATATATATCTATGTATATTTATGTATATCATATATATATATATATTATTACCATATATATATCTATATATATATATATAATATATATATATAGTATATATATCTATATTATTATTATGTGTGTGTGTGTGTGTGTGTGTGTGTGTGTGTGTGTGTGTGTGTGTGTGTGTGTTTGTGAATTTATGTGTGTATGTATATATGTGTATAAAATTTGTTTTCTCTTTATCACCACCATGAGAAAATATCATCCTCTTCTTTTTAATTTAAGCGTCTGTGCTCTGTGTTCTCACCGTGTGTCCAGAGTTGAGAGCAGTGATCATCCTTTGAGCACTTGCCAAGCTCCTTCCAGTGCAGTTCCTGCTCCAAGCCAAATATGGGACGTCAAAATCGACCGCAAATTCCTGAAGGCTTTTATCCCAGCAGAGAACACTCGACACCCTCCGAACACGAGCATGTAAAAGCCACTTGCTAACTTTCCCAAAGGGCGGTTTTGATGTCATCGAGCTCACGGCGTCATTTCGATGTACAAAAGGCAATTGCCGATGACACTGGGCTAAGAACTCTACGGGAAAAAAATGAAAATTTCAGTTATGATAATTTGTTCACAGACACATCGTGACCTCGTGCGGAGAGGTCGTCCCTTACACACGAATCTTTTGCGTCATATACGAGGAAGTTGTACAAGGAGTTCATGGACTTTGACATGACAGTAGTGATGTAAATAATAATTATGCTTGTAAGGGAATTTGAAATAATTCCTCTGCCGAGTGCCAAGTACTGCTGTGGTAACCGTTAGAGTTGAGTGCCCCGTTGTCCCGAGCGCTGTATATCACCGGGCGGGCCAGGCGCTGCGGTCACCCCCACGATAGGGGGGAAACCGCAATGTAAACACTGAGGGGGAGGAAACTCGGTGGAAACTGTCCCACCCTCCCGTGGCTGAAGAGTGCGCTTCACCCTGTAGTTCGGTGGATGTCCTACTGGATCCATTGCCATGCAAACGGGAAATGCGCTAAAGGTGATCCCGACGCCCTGGTGGGCGACGCAGAAGGAGGAAGTGACGGCTTCACATTAGTAAAGGGAGTCAAAAAAGCAAAAAAAAAAAGAAAGCCCGGCAATGCCGGTAAGACACCACTGGCACCAAAGAAGAATGACTTTCCGCCCGCCTTCCTGAAGGCACAACGAAATCGAAAAAAATGAAATGGCTGCAGGACCTCGGCAACGACCCTCCCGCCTGGGGGGCACCCTCTCCTCACCGTATGTGTATGTCGCTCGCTCGCAGCAGAAATACATTGACGACCTTATAAAGGATCAAAATGGAGGTATCACCTTCAAACTATGTAAATGAACTACAAAAGCGAGAAAAAATATGACGAATACCTTATGACACACTACAACAAGGATATCGAGCTTGAAAATGCGTATGCACTCGACGGAGTTCACAAGGCCATAAGAGTGCACAAGGATGGGGAACCACTAAACCGCATCCGCATAATAATGGAAAGAGAGCAACCACCTCAAAGTACATACCACTTCTTCGGAAAATACTTTGCCCGCCAGCCACGTGCGGCCGTCGAGGGCACCCCTGTGATCTGCTATAACGGCATGGGAAGTGCCATGTAGCTAAGTATTGAAAGGGCAACGCACGCTGTTGCAGCATGTGGTAACAACATACTGCCAAAGAGTGCCCTCTCAGTGTTGCAGAAGGAGAGAGTACTACAGATGCACCATCTTTGTCCAATCATACTTCAAGTGTGGGATTGCAGCTGTGATTGCCTGGCACTGGGGGTGAAACGGCCCTCCCTGCTCTGTCCCCCCCCCCTCCACCCCTGTGGTACCAGCACCGACCGCGAGTGACCAGGCGGCCCTCCCAACCCAACCCGCGACCAGGATCCCGGGGGAAGCGCCCGACCCGTGCCCTGTGTGAGGGAACAAGATGATGCTGATCTTCACAGAGGGTATCTCGGGCCGCAAAGCTGACATACTCTCTGAATTGAAACCACGCGCTCCCTCCCCTAGGCGCCAGACGAGGCAACCGCCCCTCACCCTCAGGCAGGGATACCGCAGGCCTGGCGAGGGAACCCCCCGCACATCCATGTGGCAGAAGTGACGTAACGCCAGTTGACCAAGGCGATATAATGTGCTTGAACTTCTAAAAGAAATGAAAGCTCTGAAAGAACAAGACATTAACTTAATTAATGAAATAACAACCTGAGGCAGGACATGGAAAACATTAAAAGTGCCCTGTCATTGTCGTGATTCTTATGTTGCCATAGTGCAAAAAGAATACGAGGAGAATCGATGTCAGACCGCCAGTGCTGTAACCAGAGTTAGCGTGTCAGCGCTGACAGTAGCCACGAACAAAATCAGGATCCCTGTGACATCGAGCCCAGTGACGCAACCCAGCCCATCAGGTGCATCTGACAAAACAACGGAAGGGACTGTGCTGAAAAGCGGAACAAAGCTAAGACCAAATATTTGAAATGGTTTAAAAAGTTTACGACTACCATCTGTAATGAAATCCATAATCATAAAGTTATATATTTCTTATATGATTCTATAATTCGTAATATTAGAGGATATAATAGCATGAAGTACATATTACCTACTAAAACACTATTCACATATGGATAAACACACAATCAAATTCATATCATGGAATATGCGTAGTATTAAAGCTGAATGATCTAGAATTTTACATCCGTACATATAATACTGATGTTATTGCGTGTAAGAACCCTTTTGCTGCCGCTGCTAAGATGAAATAGCACTGCACTTAAGGATATTCTTCATTGTGAATGCAGCCATGACGGGATTATTGACATATTAAAAGGTAACACTGCCACATAAATTAGTTAAAAAATCCGAGAACACTGATGTCCAATTTCATCATCTAAAAATCCAGACTGCCTCTGGGTATTTTTACTGTATAATGTATATGCCTGATCATCCAAATTTCTGGCTAGTTCTCTCCCCAATTTTCACAACCAACGCAAGGCATCCACACTTTCGAGACAACCAGCGTAATCACTGACAGTATATGACACAGAAGCAGAGACTCATTTGGGAGGTGGCAGATTAGATTTTTTAGGCAAAAAAATAGTTCATGGTAATGTCTGTTCCTCACTGGTACGAGATTTAGTTAGTGACCAATTTGCAATCCGAACAGAAATAACAACTGTTTCCGGATCTAATAAAAGTTGTCACAGACTACTGTAACACATGGGTCTGTTCACGAAAACTCTCGAAGGAAAAGAGGCCCCAGGCCTCCCATGCACCGAGGAGGATTATTGAGCCTGTTCTGGCCAAGGGACATAAACGGGTCCAGGAGCTTGCTAATTGTTATAAAGGTAGTAACGACAGATAATCTTCTGCAGTTTTTTAAAGCTAACAAAGAATTCAGAGAATTAAAACTCAGATTCGTAGTAGACACTGGGCACAATTCTTGCAAAGTATCAATAGTCAGACTTCTGTGGCTGACATGTGGAGAAAAATAATAGGCTGGCAGGTAGAGCTCCCACAACACCACAGTTCCAAAATCCACAAGAACAGGCTAATATGCTATTACAGCAATGGGCCGAGTTGAACTCACTTTCACAAGGGATAAAAGATCCACTCGACAAGTCGAAAATAGATAGATACTTTGATATAGTAGTAGCCTGTGTTGCTACTGTCCCCTCCGACTTTGCCGAAATAACCGAGTGGGCACTGAGCAATGCCCTTCTGAAGGGTAAGGCAACCGCCCCTGGCGAAGATGGCATCACTTACAGCGTTCTTCGCCACATTGCTCAGTTACCAGGCAACCCACTTTTATACCTGTATAGACTCAGCCTATCATAAGGAATCATCTCAAGCTCCTGGACTAAAAGTATAATCATTCCCATACCTAAACCTAATACTGACAAATACAGGCCCCTTTCCTTGACCTCCTGTCTGTGCAAAATACTTGAGAGAATTATACTGAACAGGCTTATGTATCGCATAAATTCTAAGCTATCCCCCAGACTGTATGGATTTCTCCCAGGGCGTAGCAGTCACCACTGTTTTGCAGAGTACTTAACAAACACAAACCCAGCCATGCAAACCGTGTTTCTTGATCTTAAATCTGCCTTTGATATTGGAAAACAGGAAATCACCTTGAGCAACTAGCTAGTTTTGATATTCAGGGAAACCTTTAACACGGATTCAAACGTTCTATCGAATCGATCGCTCAGGTCTCTTCAGGGGCAATTAGAATACCATACAAAAGTATTTGAACTCGGCCCACCTCATGGAGGCGTAGTTAGGTCCCATGCTATTTAATATCCAAATGCATAGATTACTAGGCGTGTACCACTTGAGGGCAATGACTCCATTATTTGCTATGCCGATGATTTTGCATTAAATCCTCATCCGGGGAGAGAATGCAAGGGATTCTAGATATACTTTCAGCAAGGGCTATTCGGGTGTGGCTTGATAATCTGACTGAAATAAACCAAGCTCTTAACCCAAAGACAGTCCCTCTGCCAAGGTTTCATATAATGATATTGAGCTAGATCTTTGCCACTAGTACAAATACCTCAGGGTATCTCCAGTGATGCAGAGTTCATCAGAAACCTAAAGAAAAGGCTGTGGGAGCGGCTAAGCCACTTAGGACACTGTCTTAGTATCAATGTCAATATTGCAAGACTCTTTTACTTGTCATTTACTTGTAAAGTCATAGATTATCATGCGTTGCACCTAGTATTGTTCAAGGAAATCAGATTTGATTAGTTTAGAAAATGTACAAAATGAAGCCATGAGGATCATTTTTGGTGCCCCTAGGACAACTAGGATGTGAATATGAGAACAGAACTTATTTACATCTGTTTACGAAGAATGTTATACATAAAAAAACACATTTAGTGCCAAATCAATTAGAGAACCACTCCATTGTACAGAGTTCCAAAGACAACTAAAAACGGAATAGAGGAACAAATTTTTGAATGACAACACCGATTCATACTCAAATCCATGGA
>NW_023662731.1:0-5000 GCF_015228065.2 Penaeus monodon | reverse complement strand
AGAGAGAGAGAGGGAGGAGAGAGAGAGAGAGAGAGAGAGTAACAGGCTGTAGGTGAACAGCAATGGTAGTCAACGTATGTACGACTCATAACACTGTAAGTGACCACACGCTACTGTGTCGCATGCCCGGCCAGCCAGCCCTGAGACTGGTGCGACCTGGGTACGGTGACTGCTGGGAGTGAACTGAAGGTCAGGCGAAGTCAGATATAATCTTCATCTAGGGCCCTCGCTGTCGTGATGGTCCCCCAAATTGACTTGAGCCACGTGGCAAACGCCAACTTGGCTGGTCCTGATCGGCCGGTATCTCGTTCTCGCGCCCCTTGTCCTTGGTCCATAGCTACTCTCTATGGTCCTCTTCGTCCTCGACGTCCATACGTCCCGAAGGGCTCGCCCAAGGTCCTCCTTGACTTCCCCTCGTTCTAACTTCCTCGTAGCTCTCTCTAACTGGAGGGGTCCTAGTCCACACATGCTTGGAGATCTCGTTTAGGTCCTTCTCGACTGCGTGCTCGTCCAGACGTTCTCGTAACCTTCATCTGGATCTAGGCGTCCGGGCAGGAGGCGTCCTTTTCGACATCTCAGGGCGGCTGATACCTGCGCTGATGACTGGATCTGCGGGCGTCCAGGCAGGCGGTACCCTTCCACGTATCCTGGGGCGACTGGTACCTGCACTGGCGAGTTCTTGGTCCTTCACTGGTTTTAGGGGGGTCCCGGCAGGCAGCGCCCTTCCACTCCATCATGGGGCGGCTTATACCTGCTCTGATGAACCCCTGGGCCGCAGGCCTATGGCAACTTTCCCGTGACGTCTTTCCCACAGCATTCTAAGGTGACCGTTTCTACAGCATGTGAACCTGATTAAAACACGTAAGAGCCAAGATAGTAAGAGAAAAAGAAAGGCAACAGTGAGGAGCGGATGTTAAGCGATATTAGCCAGTAATTTGTATAAATTTCAGCTTTTATTTTTCGTTTTTTTCTTAATTTCCTTTTTTTTTTTTGTGTTTTACTTCCACAAAAATAAAGAAAAAAATAGGGGAGGGAGACGTCAGCAGCTATCCCCTGGACCTGGCTTGAACTACCAACCGTCTCTGAGAGTAGATAAGGGAAACGATAACGGCAATCCACAAGGATTTTCATGAGCCAATTGTCGTCACACAGAGAAAAAAATCTCTGTAAAATATGAAATCATGTACTTATCACTCGTCATGACTGGCAAAACCACGGGCAAAAAAGATACATCACAGATCTTTATGCCTGAAACTACGGCAGCAAAAAACCCTATTAATAAAAAGGTTTAAATGTCTTTTGTTCTGCGTGGATGAGTGAGTGTGTGCGTGTGTGTGTATGTGTGTGTGTGTGTGTTGTTTTGGGGTGTGTGTGTGTGTGTGTGTGTTGTGTGTGTGGTTGTGTGTGTGTGTGTGTGTGGTGGTGTGTGTGAGAGAGAGCGGACAGTGAGCGTGATGGAAATGAAAGTGAGAAGAGTTCACACAGAGAATGCCCTCACATACGAAGATTAACGTTCAAATTTACAATATTGCAATGGTATTAACAAAAAAATTATTTCAACTACCACATGGAATTTATCATTTAATGATATGCGACGGAATGGGATGCACTTATGAACGGTGACATGAAAAAATATTCAAAAGCTTTCTTGCAAACAAATTTCCAGGGCAGAAATTCTGAAATGCCCAGGTAGCCCGGTCTAGCTATGCTTGTCAGACTACGTAAGACTTCATCGACGGGGGTCCCTGTACCCAAATGCCGAACGAAATGAAGTTAACTGAACGAGACAGGAAATCTATAATAACCCGTTCGCGTATCTGTGCTGGGTGCTCGTGACATTCCCTACGGGTATCTAACTATCACGAAACACACGATCGTTTGGATTTACCCAAAACGCACAAGCGACTTATAGAGGTGAAGAGGGATGATTCATAATTGAATGATGATTCAAGCTTAAAACCAAATCCTACATTAATGAACGGGCACATAGTAATGCGATCTAAGGTCAGAAGAAGAGTGTGAGAATACTGCCATTTCCTATCAATTAGCACTTTCATCTAACAAATCCAACGTGACAGTGAAGGGAAGGGAAGGATAAAAAATAGGAGGCCCACGTGCACCCACGTGGTTTTGAAAACTTGGCCGTAAATTTTGGAAGCGTTTGGTCGAGCAGATTTCGGAGACTGTGTGTCCGTGATACCAGCCACAAGGACGCAACTACCACACTGCCCCTTTATGTAGTGGTTAGCAGGACGGCAAAAGTTGTATAACCCCTTGACTCTTTGTTAAGGAGAATACAAACAGTAAAGGGAACACACGAGACGTTGTCTTGGGGCAAGAACTGAGTGCGGTGTCGCGTGTCCCGGGCCCGCCAGTCCTGGGGGACCGGAGATCTGGGCACAGTGACTTTTGGGAGCGAAAATGAGGGGTCAGACGAGGGCAGATATAATCGTCATCTAGGCCCTCGCTGTTGTGATGGTTCCAACTTGACTTGGAGTCACGTGTTAAACAGCCACGTGGCCTATTTGGGCTAATGTCTTACAAAAACCCTGGGGGAGAAGAGAGAGAGGAGAGAGAGAGAGGAGAGAGACAGGGGAGAGAGAGAGAGAGAGAGACGAGAGAGAGAGAAAAGAGAGAGAGAGAGAGAGAGAGAGAAGGAGAGAGAGAGACAGAGAGAAGAGAGAGAGAGAGAGGAGAGAGAGAGAGAGAGAGAGAGACGAAAGGAAAAGATAAGGAAGGTAATTCAAAATAAGCTTACACACAACACACACACACCCACACACAACACACACACACACACACACACACACACACACACCCCACACACACACACACACACACACACACATACAAACACACACACACATACAGTGTATGTGTGTATATATATATATATATATAATATATATATAAAATATATATTATATTTTATAATTTTATATATATATATATATATATATATATGGAAGAAAAACACACAATACAAAAACTAGATTTTTTTGAAGGTGAGACTACAGTTTCGAAATCCACCTGGATTCCATCTTCAACCTGAAGATGGGTTTTTCTTCCATTGTATCAGCACGGAAGATGTGTTTTGCTATTCATTATATATATTATAATATATAATATATATATATATATATATAAAAATATATATATATTATTTTATAAAATTATATATATATAAATATACACATAAATACTTGATTAATTCCCCCTCTCTCTCTCGTCTTTTTCCTTCCTCCTCTCTCCCCCTCTACTTCTCTGGTGATCGCTCTGTCCCTCCATCCAGCCCTCCATCTAACCATCCGTCCATTTCTCTCTCTACTTCCCTATCTCTCTACCTGTTGTCTGTTTATGTAACTGTCTATTTGTTCTTTTATATATGATTCCTTTGTCTATCTATCTATGTATCTGTCTGTCTCTCTAATGCTTCATCTAAAATATCTATCTTTTCCCTCGACCCATACATCACGTATACATCATCCTCTATATTTCTTTGTTCTTTCCGTGATGCTTTAGATCACGTAATTTGAGTCATGTATATATATTTAACTATCTAATCATTCCCCTTATCCGGCTGTGTAAAAAATTTTTGTCTAAAGAAAATACGAAAACATGGCTGCACTTCAATAATTCCTCACCTCAATAAAAGTCACTTGAGGGAATTGTCTAAATCTGATAATCCTTTGAGAAGAAGTATCCTTCAATCATAATCATGCAAAAGGTCACCAAAGGACGCTGGTGGAAGGCTAGGCAACCGGTAAGGGAGGAAGGGGGCAGAGAGGTTTAAAATAATGAAGGGAAAAAAATCATGAAATTAGGTTAGGTTAGAAAATACGTCTTATTTTCATCGCTGCAGAAAAAAGGCTTCCGTTCTCATCACTAAATAGGGTAAAGCGTAGGTTAGGCCTATAGATTATTTTATAATTCCATGGGGAAACCCCGTGTCCGTCCTAAAGATTAGATTTGGTTGCGTTAGATGTTACCTATTTCTTCACCAATCAGGACAGCAATGGAAGATGTCAGATAAGTAAGTAGATAAATAGATAAGATTTTTCCGTGTGGGATGGGGTGGAGGGGAAAGGAGAGTTAAATAACTGAACAAATATTTTCGTTATCTTCGTTAGGTTAGGATGGGTGAAGTTAGGCTTGTGGGGAGAGTTGGAAATAGGAAGAAATAATCGAAACCTGATTAAAATTTTCCCCCGCGCGACGGAGCCGGGTTTGCCTTCCCCAAAAAATGGAAAAAAACGTGAAACAAAAGCATATTTATCTCAAAAAGGAAAAAGAGTGAGAAGAAAAATAAGAGAAACTTGAAGAAAGGGAATTAGAAGGAGAAAAAAAAAAACGAAAAGGAAGACGGAAAAGAAAAAAAAACAGGGGAGAAAGGACATTATACTGCACCCGAGGCTCAAGGATAGCTCCCCCGTGCCCGGCTTGCGGGTGGGAAACTGCTGGCAGCAGGGCAGTGCAGGTGTTTATGCAATGGTAGTTCACAACAGATCAGAATAAGTCTGAACAAACGGCAGAGATAACATTCCTAGTCAGATGGAACTGCGAGCAAAGAAAAAAAACTTGGGACTTTTACTTTGCCTTACTTGACAGCTCCTAACCACATCTCAAAAAATGATGCCATGGCTGATCAGCCCGAAATGTATGTATGTATGTATATATATATTTTTATATATTATATATATATATATATTATATATATTATTTATAATATATATATATATAAAATAATAATAAAATATAAATTGACAAAATTAATATATAATATTAATAAAATATATATATATATAAAATATATATAATTTTGTACTATATATATATATATATATAAAATATATATATAATCTAATATATATATAATATATTATATATATATATATATATGGTTTTTTGTTTGTGTGTGTGTGTGTGTGTGTGTGTTTTGGTTGGTGGGGGTGTTACACACACACAAATTAATCTATCTATCATCATATATTATTTTTATT